>NC_088866.1:41259940-41269389 GCF_032884065.1 Artemia franciscana | reverse complement strand
AGTTTGGAGTAGAGGTGGTAAACCCAGAGCTAAAGTTAAAGGCAAATAGTCGTGTACTTCTACAGCAGACAGTGCTTAGCCCCTTGATCGAATAGCTAAAGTTCTCAGCAGAACGGGTCATTGAACAAAGTTTTTTGAAGCATAAAAAGCAGCAGACAAGGTAAAAGAAGCTGGGTGAAGAGATAAAATGCAAAGACGCAACATGAATAATGTATAAGTAGGCTACGACACTTCGCTCCCTAGATTTTATTTTATCCTTTTAATTTTCTGTTCTTAATTGCTATATTATTTTGCTGTTGTAAGAATTTTAAAGCATTTAGTAATTAATTCAAACCGAATTAACAATTATAAATTATGGCCTAACATTAATGTATTTAGGATTCTTCTTTTAAGATGCGAATCATACTTTTTAGATGCGATGTATCTTACCATCAATATCTTACTATGATCTCTTCCAAGTTTTATCTAATTTTATTTACTGTTTCTTACTCCTCTTTATGTTCTGAGATTTCCCTGCTATCAATATTAATCTTGTTATGTGCTGAACCAGCTGATAAAAAAAAATGATTAAAAGCTGTTCCTCGTTTAAGAATTATCAACGAGCCTTGAAAATATGGCAAATGTCCTTGAAAACATTGTGTTTAGGGTATGGCTAATTGACCCCCCCCCTCCATCTTCTTAAAAATATTGGTTCGACTCGTAAAAGAATCTTTAATATTTTTAGACAAAGTTACTAAAAATAAAAAGTTACTAAAAAAAGTTACTAATAAATATGATGAGGGGGACTTTGGTAGTCCCCCTCCCAAACCTTACGAACCAAGTTCCTAGACACGACCCAGAGTATAGACACTTTAACTATACTAATGGCTCCATCATGGTGTTGGCTATTAGAGTTGTAACCTAATTAAATTCTTTTTTTTTTTTTGGTGACGAAGCATTAGGACGAGATAAGGATAATTCTGTGAAGTAGCCCTTTCAAAACAAAGCGGAAGAGAAAGCAACCACAGCCCAAAGGTTGGTTTTACGCTTGTTCTTGGGTGCAGAATGCCTTTATCTCTGAAGATAAATGCAAAAAAAAATCCCCTAAAAAACGATATAGTAACTGGGTAAATAATTATATTTTTGTCTCCTCAGACCTCAAGGAAATTCTCAGACCTCCCTCAAGGAATTTTTCGGTCTCATCCCTAAAACCCGTTTCTTTCTGGTTTTTATTAGATATGATAGTTTAGTTACAATACCATGCTCAAACTTTCACCCCCCAAAAATTTAAACAAAATTCCTTCAGATAAGTTGTTGGCCAAAAAATCATTATTTTTCTTTAATCTCTTTGAATATTCATTTAAGTCCGGGTTATGATCTGATGCGAGTTGTCATAACTGTGTTTCCGAAAGATTTTATTTTCTCTTATACTGAACAATGTCGATTGAAAAGGTTAAGTACTTTAGATCCTATTCTTGATCCTTCTAAAGTTTCTAAAGTGGCTTTCATAATTTATATTTTTCATTTTTATTCTTCACTAGCCTAAACAAAAAAAAAATAATTCCACTGAAAGTAAGGAGCATAATTAAAACTTAAAACGAACATACATTCTTCCGTAGCCTATATGAGGGGGGTGTCCCTTCCTCAACCCTCCCTCTTTGCACTAAAGTCTTCAAGTTCTTGAAAAATACTTCTCATTCAACTTCAACGGCTCTTGTGTTTGAGCAGTCTTACGTGAGGGTTGTGAAAAGGGCAGCCGCTGTCATATACGGAATAAATTTATGTTTGTGTTAAGTTTCGATGCTTCTTCATACTTTCAGCTGAAAAAACCTTTTTTCTTATTTAATTTCTGACCATTTTTCAAAACATAAAAAAACTCTTATTCCCCTCGTGTAAAACTTCTCTAAAACTTCTCCCACCGGAAACTTTTCTCCCCACAGAAGATTCACCGCGTGGAAAGTCCACACCCCTGGAGAATTCCCCCCCCCCCATAAAAAATCACACATTTCCTTATAGCAGGTACTATTTAAGCAATGAACAAATTACTTACCTTACGGCCCTTTCTCCAGGGGGTGAGGTGTGGTCATGTTATCTCAAACAGCAAAGTTATTGGACCTTTCAACTATGCTGAGTTCAATTACTATCTCAAAATTTCGACCGGATGTGTTTGGGGAAAAGGAGGAGAGGGGGGCTAGTTGCCCTCTAATCTTTTTGGTCACTTTAAAACGGCAATATAAATTTCGAATTCCATTGAATGAGCCCTCTCCTGATTCCCTAGTAACAGTGACTCGATACGATTACCCCTGGCAAAAACAAAAAAACAAACTAGCATACATCCGTGCTCTTTCTTTTGGCAAAAAATACAAAATTCCACATTTTTGTAGATAGTAGCCTGAAACATCTGCAATAAGGTTGACTGATAATCTGGATCTGATAGTGTGATTTTCATTGAGATCGCCGTGTGAACTACAATAAATTTTAACGTTATTTATGGTTGTAACCTACGACTATGGCGTCATTCTTAATCTTGAATACGAAGGTGCATTTTTTTGAAAAAATTTTTAAATATTTTGTTTCGCTAATTGCAAAAGCACGAAGGTGTAGTAATTTCCTTTAAAATGAGCCCTTAAACAGCTCTCTATGATGTTCTAGTGTCCCACTAGCAGAGGAGAAAATAATGGAAAAAAAGAGGACACATCCAGTACTTCCCATGCAAAAAAAGTGAATTTTTTGGTGTTCAAGGGAGGGAATTGTAAGTCTCATGTAAAGGGCTTTCATCTATGGCGATTCCAATGGCCAGCTTCAGCTGAGATACATTTACACCAAGCTAAGGTAAAAAAAAAAAACAACGAAAAAAAACAAAAACAAAAAAACAGCCATCTAAGAACCTCTTATTAACTCATCATTTTAACGCTTTCAAAGCTCCCAGTCTATTTCTAGTCTGCTTAGTCTTTTAGTCCAAGTTGAGCTTTCTGTCTCAAAAACACTTTTCATTCACTGACCATCTGATACCACAGAAAATCATAAACTAGGAAAAAGAAGCAGAGTTTCAGATTCCAATTGTATTTTACTTTTTTGTCCTTAATCCTATTTTACGGTCACGTGAACATAGCAACACTTTAATGCTTTTTCTAGCAATAAATTTCGGCCTTTGATGGGCCGTTACGTGGCAGAAGAGAAGGAACTACTCTCCGATTTTTACCGATATCATCAGTCCAATTCCATTATTGTCTTGGACCAGACTTTACGATCCTCTATATGATTTCCAAGTAGAAATGACATGGGGAAATGATTCAGACCTGACTTTTAGGGGACATACTGTTTCAAGACCAGTAATAACAGAGAATAAAGTAAGAAAAGATTTAATGCTAAGGGAAAAGTAGCCATCTCGTTCCTGTTATTAGATTCTCGAAGGAAAAGGACACTTGCTGTTTCTAGGCATTCCTAATGAAGTGAGATAACATGAAAATTGCCACTTTTGAATGCATTAAGTTTCATAAGGGAAAAAATATTAAAACTTGGATTTAACTAATTAAACTTGAGATTAAAATGGCATTTAATTCTAGGGGGAAACTTCATTATTTTTACTGGACACTCTGAAGAAGAAAAAAAGATTTTTTCATGGTGCCTTTGAAGCCGTAAAACTACTAAACACCGAAAAATCTCGGCTGTAAATTATAACACAAAAATCTTAAATAGTAACAAGCAAAGAATGACAACACTAAACATTATACTAGAACCGTGCCAGTTTACTAAAAACAGGAAATGGGAGAATCTTATAAGAGATACAGACAGGGGGATCTTCTTGTGTTGTGTCTCCAGGATGCACCTTTCTTTACTTTTTGACTTTTTTGACTAAAATATCTATCTTGAAATTTTTGTCTGAGGCCATATGGGGGCTTATGGGCACGTGAGGGTACATGAGATAATGAATGGGTGTTTGACTGGAGTCTATTAGGTCTTACTCATTTGGTTAAACATTTAACGACCATCTGTTTTTTTTTATGCCCCTGGAAAAAACAATAATAATAATACATAGCAGACTGACCCCTCTTTACCGAATCAGTGCCGTTGTGTTGAATATGATTTCTTAGTAAATTGTGTTTTTCCAAGATATTTCCTAGGAGTCCTCTAACAGTAGCGTATTTTCTTCAAAATCCTGAGGGGGGGAGGGCAAAGTTGGAGCCAATTTTCCCAAATCAAGTGAAAATGATAGTGAAAACTGAAAAATTATCCATATTTTACCATAAAGGTAAAGATATACTAAAGGAAACTGACCTGTTTCTCAAGATACTTGAATTACATTGTTAGAGCGTCTGCCCCTGTTTTATTAAGTCAAGCCGACTTTCCTTCATAAATTATTTTTGTGGGTTAATCCAATATTTCGAAAAGTAACACAGTAGTAATCAGTTGAACACTGGTAAGTAGTCGACTTTAAACCCCTCCCCCCCACTGACCCTCTGAATCAAATTTGTCAAACCATGTTAGGAGTAGTATGTTTGCTTGGACCACAGTGACGTCTAGACTGATCAATAATTTTTTCTGCTTTGGATGTATGACCATTTAATATTGTTTGACTTATATAAAAACAAAAAGAAAATAACGGTAGCTGCCAGGATAAATTGTATGGTTTTGCAGACTTTTGGGGAAACCAAAGCCTAGCTGGACTATCAACCTTTGGTCCTGATGAAAAACTATGATAAATAACAAATATATCATATTATGAAAATTGTGTACCTAGATAAGATTAAAGGTTGTTTCCACTGTCCTAACAAAAAAATGTCACAATTACATTTCCACGAGCTAACAGAGAATTGGTACTAATTTGGCATATAATAATTTTTCTTTACCTGCCATCTATCAAAAACCATAAATGAATTTATTAAGATTGTATCCATGCATTAAAATACTCGGGCATATATAAATACAAATACAAGTTAGCAACTGGGAGAAAGAGTAGCCTTAGATCATCATTATGATCATCACTTTGTGGCAAGAAAGAAAGAACTGTCGGTGTCAAGTTTATAAGACTCGAAAGGAAATTCAAAATGATAAAAACCTGACGATCTTACTGAGACCAACATATCTTCAATAGATCTTGCTTGTAACTCAAGAGAAAATTGAATCAGTCTCAAACAAAACTTTTACAATGCACAAGGAAATATTTTGCCGTAATTATAACAACAACATAATGTTTCAAAAAGCTAAACCTAAAATATATTTTCCCTGTGACTCTCTGTAATCAAATCAGGTTTTAGGAGCCAACTAAGGGTTACTTCACATTCCGAGGTATACTTGACAGACATCCCTGTATGGATACATCTATAAAAGATAACATGTTATCATTCAGTTCTAATGTATTTCATTCGGAGAAGAATCTTAGTTTATTATTATTCAGGGAAAAGTCATTTAGTTCTATTTACTAGTTATTTTTTTTCAAGAGTAATCAAGACTGTTTAAAAATAGTTTATTATTGGTGAGTCAGTTTGGGTAAGCTAAAAAAAGTGGTTTTTAATTGTTATTTGTCAAACCTCTTTTGTTTGACTTAGCACCAAAGCTGTGACTTAAAGCATAAGTGAAAACATTTAGCGACAAAGAAAGATTAAAAAAAAGATTACAGAAATTTTCGTTTGTTACTTTTCGTATTATTTAATTTTGTCCTCTAAAGCAAATCATTTTGAAAGGGAGTAAGGGGGTAATGTTGCAAATCTTTTCTCGGTGCTGTTGAAAATAGTATACCTTATTAATACCTTTCCAGAAATGGGTCCCTGCTATTTCTAATTTCAGTCACCTTCCACCCACTGACCGTCCTTTCCAGTGTTAGCTATGAGACAGTTTGTTTTTTGTAACACGCTTTTGAGCTCGAATAGCCTGAAAGTAAATAGCATCGAATAAAGTTTGCAGAAAGCACACAGCAGTCTTACACAGTAGAATCTGTTTTAGCCTAACAGGAAGCTGCCACACCATTTGGCCTACAAAGCTGTAGGTTGGCTATCGACAAGCACTGGCTGTTGAACCAGATTGGAGGATGAGGTTGTTTAAAGGTGGTTCTGTCCAAAACGGATACCTCGACAATATCACTTCAAAGAGTTTCAATGAAATTACGGACCCTCCATTCCCTGGAGGCATTAGCATGGACGTGTATGTGCTAATTAACGGTTATACACCAAAGTCAGCGCTTGAGGTGGATGTTACCTCGCAGCCACAATCTCTTGTAAGTGGGGCCTTCGGGACCCAACAGGAAATAGTGATGGCTCCCAAAATCATACCCGAGAGGAGAAATCACCCTGGGCAGATTATGGGCCGACCAATCCCCAAGAACATGTTGATTAAGGAGCAATCTGAGGTAAGTGACAGAAGTTCTCTTTTTAGTACTACTTTCAAAAATCAACTGCCTCTTTTAGCTGATGACTGGCAAATTGTGGATGACTCTCCTTTCTCTTCTGAGTAGCAATTTTTGCCTGTTGAAGTTGATCTTAAGCTGGAGGGTAGGGGTGTCCTGAAGACGGGAAAAAATGATGTTAGTTACCTGTACGCTACAGATGTGGGGTTGTTTAAATGGGGAGAGGCCTTGAAAGTAAAACTAGGGCAAAAAGTAGAAAAGGCTTAGTTTACTGGATGGAACATGGAAGAGATGAGCTTCGCAGAGGTTGCTAAGCTCAACTTTATTAGGGTATTAAGAAAAGTAGAGTTCTGTGCTGACATTTTCTTGACAAGGCTAGAGGGGACAAAACCAAGGTCTGATATGAGAATGAGAAAATATCTGCTTGGGTAAAAAGTCTCAGACTGATAAAAGAAAAAGTGTAATATCTTTGGTTTATCGACCTCCTAGTACTCGTCCTGATGACTTTCTTGGGTGATTTTGATAAATTTATCATTGATGCGCTTTGAAAGAAACTTGATTGTATCTTCATTGGAGACTTTAATTTTGATCTGCTGAAATTAACCGGTCTTATTTTAGATGTTTTTAGCCTGATGCTTTTCCAAGGTTATTACCCAACTGTACCTATTCCAACAGGAACTGCAGAACATTCAGTGACATTGTAGATATTATGTTTGTATCATTTGACCTCATGCGCAATGCCATACAGACGTATTAGTTGCGTTTGGCTCGGATCATTTCCCTTCAGTTTGTACTATCACATCTATTTTGAAACCTGAAATGGCTAAGGAAAAGTATCTTTGACGTGAGATAAAGCTTGGAAATTTGAAGAAGTTAAAGGAGGAAGCAAGTGTACTGTCTTGGCAAGAAGCGATGAATTTTAGTGATGACCATCTCACGCTTTTGATAAATTCATGGATATTCTTAGGCAATTTATAATAGGTGCTGTCATGTCCTGCAGACAAGGGAAAAAAATCGAGTCCTCCCCCCCCCGGAAAGTCATGTATTACTGAAGAAATGATTAAACCGATGCAAGTAAAAGATGATGACCTTTTTAAATCATGCCTCAACTGTGAGTCTGATGATAGCTGGGATGCATTTTGGAAACCTCGGAATAAAGTAATTCTGTTCGTAGAATGGCAATCAAATAGTATTATTCGGACAAATTCGGACATCATAAATGTGATATGAAATGTGGCTGGCAAATGATAAAGAACATGCTCGGTACTGATGAATCCGCTGAGTTTCCAGAAAGGGTGCAAGTCAATATTCGGACTATCAGCAAAGAGAAGTATATCACGAATGAATTTTCAAGTCATTTTTTTAAATTGGCTGCAATATATGTAATGTAGCAAGAAAGAACAGTAATTAGGAATTGCCTGATAACCTTGGTGACTCCCTGTTATTTAATTTTATGCAGTGTACTACGAATGACATTAGTAAAGTTGTGAATTCCATAAAGTCGAACTCTGCTGGAATAGATGGAGTCAACCTTAAAGCGTTTAAAGTAGTTAGTGGTTACCTCCTACCAGTTCTCCTATATCTGGTGAGCCTATCGATGACAAAGGGTGACTTTCAACAAGAATTGAAATAAGTCAAAGTAACTGTGCTGCAAAAAGGAGGTGATAAGAAAGAGTTATCAAATTATAACCGATCTCAATTTAACTTTAACTTTCTGGAACTTTTGAAAAAGTAATTTATGTTCAAGCGTATTCTTATTTAGATTCTTTTGAGTTTATCAGTGATGATTAGTTTGGTTTTAGAAAGTGTCACTTTACGTTGTATGCTATTCATCACCCCTTAGATAATTTAAATGATGGATTTGGAATTTTTTTAACCTTTTAACAGTATTTATTGATCTAAAGAAGGCGTTCGATACGGTAGATTTCAGAATACTTTTGAAGCGTTTTAGAAGTCAGGGTATTTAAGATTATGCTCTGAATTGGTTTCAGTATTACCTTAAAAGTCGATCTCTAAGTTTTGCCCATAAAGTCAGTGCTGTGATGCCCGTTACTTGTGGTGTGCCACAGGGTTCTGTTTTGAGATCCCTTCTGTTTCTAAATTGTTTGGATACCCTACAATATTATATAAGTAATGTCATAAAAAATTAGATTTCAGAACACTTTTGAAATAGTTATAAAGTCAAGGTATCAAAGACAATGCTCTTAATTGGTTTCACTGTTACCTTCACAGTCGATCTATAAGTGTTACTCATAAAGATAGTGTCAGTGGCGTGAAGACCGTTACTTGTGGTGGGCCACAGGGTTCCGTTTTAAGACCCCTTGTGTCTTTAAATTATGTGAATACCCTACGACATTATATAAGTGATGGTATAATAACTTCTTTTGCTAGCGATACAGTCATTACTGTTGTTGCTGAGTCAGTTGAAGAAAACGTAAGAAAAGCAAGTCGTGCACTCGAGTGTCTCCATGTTTTTGTGAGTGTGATTTGCCTTGCTCTCAAAGTATAGAGCGGTCAATGTTTATGACCTTTATGGTTTTTAGCAGAACTAGGTCCTTGTCTCCACCTGATTTTGCATTTTTATATGAATCAGAAGTTATCCAAAGAGTCTACGTTACCTGGGATTCCATATTGACTGCAATATCAGCTGGAAGAAACATAGTCAAATAATATCAGCCAAAACTTCTAGAGGTCTATGGATAATCCGAAAGTTGAAACAACTATTTCCAGTATCGACCGTCAAATTTATATATAGCTCCATGCTTGAACCCTATTTTATTTACGGGCGCTCAGTATGGGCCAGTAACTGTATGGGCTCAGTATGGGCTCAGTATGGCACGAGAAATGTTGATGATCTGGTTCAAGAAATCTGGCACTCAGTGAGTTGGGGTCTTGCTATTGGAAACAATGCTGTTTCAGTGTGGAATGGTCTTCTGGATTGTATTAGTGGCTGGTATTTTTACTTTGTTTGAAAGAAAGTAACAGTTTTTTTTTAAAAAGACGGTTGAAATTGTAAAGCTTTTTAGGAACGGTCACAGGGAGGCTGGGAGGTAGAGTGAAGGAGTCTATTCGATTGTGACGAGAAAAAAACTTCAAACCTTTTTTTTGGAGATTAATCATTTATTTT
>NC_088866.1:41146785-41259840 GCF_032884065.1 Artemia franciscana | reverse complement strand
CTGAAATAATAATAATACAACTAGTTTTAAACTTGGACTTGCGGTATTATTCATTGACGATTTTTTATGTTAAACAAGGTTAGAAGATAGAGCCACCCATAAGAACTTTGTATTTAATTTGGCTCTTGATTTTCTTATATAACTTAGTTGTGTTGAATTTTTTTTTATGAAGTAATAAATACCTACAACTGAAAGAATGGTGCTGGGTCAGCATGTCTGGCCCTCAAACTAGGATAAACACCTCTAAAGAAAAAAAAAATTATGTCGAGGACCCCTTTTGCAGCCCCGGAAAGGCAATCGAATTTCTGTTCTAGGGATGATGTAGTCATTATGGTTAAAAATGAAATTGGTTTGAACGTGTAGTGTTTAGTTTGGTATATTTGGCTCACGATGAAGGAATAATAAGTCAGTGAAAATAATAGACAAGGCAGAATTTTATAAAAAATGAAACGAAATCATAACTTTATCATGTGATGCCAATGTACCTCACACGTTATGAGGAAGTTCTATTATGAACCACAGTGGATTGGAGTTTCTAGAATATATGGCTGGGGAGAGCCTAGTGTAACTAGTGTAGCTTAGTGTAACTGAAGCTTAAAGAACACTTTCTAGAAAAAGAGGAGGTATTACATTTAATAGCAATATATTCCCATAATAAGAGATTGGCTCTTCAATGGCTTCTGAACTGTCAAATAAGGTTACTGTCAATGTGTCTTGATAGCAAAAAGAGGTAAAGAGAGATTTGTAAAAATAATGATAATTGATTGACTTAAAATCAATTGGTTGCTAAAAAAACTTGATAATTTGCCCTTTAACCCAGGTGGAACTGAAGAGAGTTCATAATTTTTGTGTGTTTTAAGTTTGACTTGATTATTCGTTTTACTTTAAGTTAGTCGTAGGTTTCATCTATTCATCTATAGTAAAATCTATTATTTTATAGTTTTATGTGATTAGTCGTTTTAATTTCTGTTCGTTTAAATTTAATTTTTCATTCATAGTAAATTCTTCCTGTCATAGTAATTTCAAAGTAATTCCAAAGTAATTCATAAAATAATTTCAAAGTTACTCATAGTAATTTCTAAGTTTTACCTGTTTACATCCTTATTTTTGCTCCTGTTAGGTTTTAATCTTTGCAATTCTTTGAAAAAAAGATTTTTGAGCTTTTTAAAATCAATTTGGGTAAAAAAAAGATGCCAGCAATGGAAAGGAAGAGCTCCAAGGACTACTGAATCAGTCATCATATACGAGTTTATACAACCTCTATTTAGTAGATTAACTGCCTATTTTATGTTATTGTTTGAAGCCCCCTCTTTACACTAGAATTTTTTTTGCCTATGAGTCCATTGTGGCCAAATATAAAAAAATCTAATTTTTTTTTCAAACATAGAGTGACCCAATCAGCATTTTGGCCAGTGATAAAGAATTCCTGTTATTCCATAGAAGGATTTGTAAATAATTTTTACAGAAGTGCGTCCGAAATAACTTTTTTCGGAAGCCTTTTATGATTAGAACTCATCCTTTATAAGAAGGATATTGTGAGACTTCTTAAACCCCCTCTTTACACTAGATTTCAAGCTCCCCCCCCCAAGACAAATTCTTTAAGAACAATGTGACAACAAGTTTTCCAACATCTTGAAAAATGGAAGCCCTGAAAATTCGTACCTGCTTTAAAAAAATAATACGTCTTCTCATTTCAAATTTTTGTCAAAGGCAGTCAAGCACTAGTTAAAATTTAGTGTGAGCACTTCCAAAAGTGCTTGAAGAGTCAAGCACTTCCAAAAATTTAGTTTGAAATTGTTTTAAATTTAATTTGAGCCACAATTTTGAAAAAAAAATTCAACCTGTATGCAAAGGCGTATAAAGGGCTTTTATTCGGGGTGAGGGGTGAAGTTTTTTTTAACGCATAAAAAATTTGTTTTTTAAATTTGTGTTACGTTTTTGTGAGTCGTATAAAAATTTTGCGGGGGGTTAACCTAGTGCGCCCTGGATATGGCTTTATACCGATGATACCCGGGCGTAATTGAAGGGGTTTGCAATTGCACCCTCTAGATTTTGAGGAATTTTTTTTTAATATTACTTTGAAAAACTCAAAAGAGCCCCATACAGACTTTGGACTATAACTGTTATGCTAAAAAAAAAGAAAAACAAATTCTGCTTCCTCCGATTACTTTTTCGTGTAGGTGCCACAGCTCGAATCAAATTAAAAATCAAATCTATAGCATTTCTAGGGCATCTAAATTAGGAAGCTGCTCTCCCGACTTTAGTTGCCCTGGGGTCTTAAAATTGATATGCTACTGCCCCGATTTTAGGTTCAAAAGATTACGGACCCAGGTGCCAAAGACCCAATTTTAGTGAGAATCTCTAGTCTTATGGTTTTCCAGATAGTTGTCTTCTTTGAAAGTTTTTAATAAATCTGAAGCAAAAAGAGGACAGGAGGAGATCAATCTTATTAATTAGTCTTATCATAAATGTCTCTGACCCACCCAAACTATAACTGAAATGAGAAACAACTTTTTCAAAAGAAAAGTTCGAACAATAAAGAAACTAAATGTCGTCTGAGATAAATCGGATCTCCTCCGATACTTTTCTCTCTTTATAAAGTAACTTTTTTTTAGATTCATCCACATTGATTACAGTCAATATTAAGTTACTTGACAGTTAAAAAAAATTATAATTGCCTTAACTGATAAACTCAAGAAGTGTAACCATAAAATTCAGTTTGAGTAGAGTAAGTTGGTTATAATTGCAGTTTATGGTAAACCATTGAATTCGTGCTAGTGCTTCGTTTTTCCATCTTATTTGTGAAGCTAATTCAAACCAACAATAGTAATTATTTCGTTTGTGGTTAATTTTTGTGGCGCCATGGAGTGAAGTCATACCAATAGATGAGAAACTAAGTGACTTGTTTCGCCGCCAGCTTTTCATTGGAAAATAAATGCTAATCTTAATTCGACCACTAATTCCGTTTGATGCTTAAATATTTTTGTGAGAAATTGTCAAATAGAGGGAATTTTGTTTACTGGAGCTGGGGTGTTTGGGAATTTCTTCTGGCATTACTAGTTCTGCGTTTCGAAAGGAAAAACCCGTGTAGTGACAAATATTACAAATATTTCTGCCAGGGCTTGCATGCAGGGATAGCATACAGTTAAAAGTTACTGTTCATAACTACGGTCCTCCTACAAATCTGTCTTAACAAACTTATCGTTAAGTGCCGGATGACACGGCACTTACTGGTGCAATTTCTTGAGTGGCAAGGCTGGGAAAAATAAAAAAGAGGATCATTATATTGTCCATGGTCAAAAACCCTTGAATGGAGATTTACAGTCTCCCCTCTTCAATAATGTTTCTTCCAACCCCTTTAGTAAGTGCGGACGCATTGAAAAATGGACTTCCTAAAAAAATGGACATTAATTTATTTATTTTCGTGAAACTGATCGAACTAATACTTTGAGGGTAAGTGGACTGGACTGAATGGGGCTACAGGTTATCAATTCTTAGCCAGAAAAATTAGATCCCCCCCCCCCTCTGATCGGCTGTAAAATTTCAGGCTATCTAGATTCCTCACTCTAAATGCCAGGATAAAAGGTAACCTCAATTAAGATACAAATTTAAAGAAACCAATCTGATTGTATATATTCGTGACGTCCTATTTTTATTTTATTATATTCTTTTCTTTAGTGCATTAAAACTCTTTTTTTGATAAACGACCTATGCATCCGTTTGTTTAAACAAAGATCAGATGGAACAAAACAAGTTATTTTAATAAAACGTTTTATTACAACAAAACATTCAAACAGTTCGTGGTAACAAACTGTAAGTAAGGAGCTGCTCGGTTTAATAGCAATCGAAAATCTAAAAATGAAATTTATATATAGTATCTACATATATAGATAGATAGATATACATATATATATAGATAGATATATAGATGTATAGCAATAGATTGTGCTGATTCCGAATATATAAGTTTCAATAAGTTTAGTCTTACGCATGCAAGGCTGCTAGCCTGAGAAAATATGCCTGATCTTAGAAAAAAAGTGAGCAATATCTCTTAAAAGTCATAAAAGCTTAATAGAAATTGCACCATCAGGTTCAGCGTATCAAAAAACATAACCGTATAGGTTGCAACCTCCTATTTGCAATGATGTGGAATTTTGTATTTTTTTGCCAGAAGAAAGATAAGGGATGGGTGTTTATTTGTTGCTTTTTGCTGTTGTTTTTTTTTCAAGGGTGGTCGTATTAATCAAGTTCTCTTAGAATCTCGAGAGAGGGTCATTTGAACGAAAATTAAAAGGTCTAGTGCCCTTTTCAAGTTACTAAAAAGATTCGAGGTCATCTAGGCATCCTCCCACCGCCTTTTTTCTCAAAATTGCTTCATAAAATTTTGAGCTAACCATTATTTCAACGTTGTTGAAAAGCCAAAAAGCTATGTCTTCAGAAATAACATGAATCCCATAGCTCCTTTGGAAAGGTCCTTACGTTACAAAATTTGTCCGTTTTCTATGTAAAAGTAGTGTTGCAATAATATCTCCACTGGTAAGACACCTGAGTCACTAAAGCTTCCCTATACTAGAGACTCTACACCTAAGGTTTGTCCTAGTTAAATGCAAGATAGACAGAAGTTGAATATCAGGTTTATATTTGAACTCAGGTAGTATTGTTTAATGTGTGAGTGTAAAGAATTTTTGAAATTGGTTCAGTGACATATTTTTTTTTTTGTATAAAAGGTTCATCTCTCTGATAGAAAACTGTTAGTGTTCCTTCAACTCTTGAAAGGCTAATAATGAATAAACAAAGCCAAGAAGATAAGGCTTTTACGGTAAGTACTTTTCGAATTATATGTGCCTCTTCTTTTTTTTGCACTTTAAGGAATATAAAAATCCAATTTTCCATTGCAATAAATAAATAAATCTACTATCCTTACTTGATAGTTCCACAAGCATTGGCAAACTGGTGTCTTTGCACATAGCTTTGAACTGTAAAGCCCTTATCAAGTTATAATTGACTCAGTGATGTACCATCACTAAGCTGGGGAGAAAGGGTGGGCAAATTAATTTCTTTAACTTTTATCATACCATGTTATGATAGATGAAACCCCAGCCCTTAAAAACACGACAAGAGCTATTAAAAGAAATAAAATATTAAATAAATCCTATAGAGACATTCTACACCATATATTATACAGGCAATTTGTAATACAATTAGAATATTTCAGCAGTGGCATAGCTAGGGAGGGAAGAGCAATGGCAGATGGCTATCACTGGACACAGCCTCTGAGGGGGTACCAGATTGATTTTCCCCTCTTATATTGTGGTAGTGATGGCAAAAACCAACATTGTCCCCGGGCGCCGAAAAGTCTAGCCATGCCTTTGTATTCCAGAATCTCTTCTTTATTCTTTTTATTTGCCTTAATTTCATTTCGAATTTTTAATTTCAGATCTGGGGAGAATTTTGCAAGGGGTAAGCTTCTGCGGTTTTTCTCCGAAGGAATTTTCCAGGGTTTTTTACTCTTGACCCATGCTAAGTATATCCAGTTGCACAATCCTAGATTTACTCAAATCTGAGTAAATCTGTCGTGTGGTACCGTTACAGATCAAATTTATTCAGGGCATAAATTTTTAGAAAGAGGAAAATAATTTATCATCAACAACAATTTCTTGTACCTGTTTAGTTTATTTGAATCACATATTATTGTAAAATAAGAAATAAGTGTTCTGTTCCGGCTTACCAATTTTGGAGCCAAAGCTGTGTAATTAGAGAGCATTCACTTTTTGCCCTTATCCATGCCCTATCTGATGTTAAAAACATAATATTTTTGAACGATGTGCCCTTTAGATGTAACTTGTGCTTTCGAATCCTGTAATTTTAGACAAATCGCTTTTAGAGGCCATCCAATCAGTTCGTGGTAAAGAACTATAAGCAAGGAGCGATACGGCTCAACAATAACCGAAACTCTGAGAAACAGAATCTTGATAACAATACATACATCAAAAGAATCGAATTTTGATGCTTATCAAAAATGTATAAAATTAATCAAATTTAATGTTGCCCATCAAAAGTTACGAGCCTGAGAAAATTCACCTAGTTTTTGAAAAGGAAGGAAACATCCCCTAAACATCAAGTGATCTCAATAAAATGACATCATCAGATTCAACATACCAGAGAACCCTACTGTAGATTTTACGCTCCTATGTACGAAAATGTGGAATTTTAAATTTTTTATTTGTTTGTTGTTTTTTTCCAGGGGCGATCGTATCGAACCAGTGATCGTAGAAGTTAGAGAGAGGACTCATTAGATCAAAAATCAAAAGTTCTGGTGTACTTTTTGAGTGATGAAAATATTGAAGGGTAGCTAGCTCCAATCCCACGCTCATTTTTCTTCAAATTTGCCAGATCAAAATTTTGAGATTGCCATTTTTTTGGGAACTATTCAGCCATTTTTCAGGGGGTATTCTTCCAATGGATGTGGAGGGGGGCTGGTTACGTGGGAGGTTCTTTCCATAGAGGATTTTTTCGTAGGGGATAAGAATTTTCCATGAAGGGAGAGCCGGATTTCCCAGTATTATTTAAAAAAACATTAGAAATTAAATAAAAAACAAATTTTTCAATTGAAAGTACGGAGCAACATTAAAACTTAGAACGAACAGAAACTATTATACATGTGAGGGGGATTGCTTTAATTTACTGTAAAAAAAACTTTAACGTAAAGAGCAAGGGTTTGAGGAGAGGAAGACCCCACCCTCTTGCATGTAATTATGTCTGTTTCTAATTTTTGCTGTTGCTTCTTACTTTTAGTTGAAAAAACTCGTTTAATTTAAGAAATATTGACTAAACAATCAGTAGTTGTTTTTATATATGTATCGTCTCGAGCAAAAATGAAAGATACTAATCTGTTAAGGGGGTCTGCTATAAGCACAAACTGCAGTCTGCCTACTCGTCTTTTAAAGGAGTCGGCCTGTACCTATTTACCTTTGCTGATTTTAAGTTGCTTTTTTCAGGATGTGAAGTTTACTTTTTCTAAGGTATAAAATGCCTACAGAAAGCTTCAATGCTGATAAAACCATTGCGGTAGGTTCTAATCATCGGGGTGATCGCAATAGTTTGCTCATGTCAAATGACGATGTTGAACTTCATAAAAGTCTTTTTTTTCCTAGGAATACCTATTGGCAGAGCTATTAATGAAACAGTTAAGCTCAACATCGAGGATGGTACTGAAAAGGTAAATCAAGCTAATGCGTTTCTGGTCCCTACAACGGTCCAGCAGAATAGAGCCCACGGAGAAAAGCTTTTCACTGAATTTGCTGTCTCTGATCTACTTGACCTTTTCCCTGTCTGGCAATTTCAAAGTCACAAAAGCTGCAAATCTGTAAGGTTACGACGTTGAGTTTGTGAAGTACCTGCTATGCTTAACTCCTTGTACCCAGAGCACGTTTCTCTCTAAAAAATAAAAAAGTAAATCAAATTTAAAATAGAAAATAAACACGTAAGAAATTTTTTGAATTAAGTTACGTATTCAATCCATCCTTAAAGTTTATATGTCTGTACTGAATAATGTTTGTGGGATGGGAGCTGGGGGAGAAAATAAGCATAGAGG
Organism: Artemia franciscana; assembly: GCF_032884065.1. Classification (NCBI taxonomy): domain Eukaryota; kingdom Metazoa; phylum Arthropoda; class Branchiopoda; order Anostraca; family Artemiidae; genus Artemia; species Artemia franciscana. The sequence continues at coordinate 41,252,246 of NC_088866.1, read as the reverse complement.
AGGGATGCTAGCTGCTCCCCAGTCCCTTTTGACTCTTAATAAGGATAAAGGGTTAATTTTTTTTCCAAGGTGCAAAAAAATATGTGAAAGCCACTATGCTCTTTACTTAGGCAGCACTCCAGTGCTGCCTATAATTATACGTTTCAAACAGTTCCGTGGTAACGAACCACGAACCGGGTAAGGAGCGACCCGGCTAAATAGTAACCAAAATCTAAAAAATGAAATTTTGATACCAATAGCTACATCAAAAGAATCGAATTTTAATGCTGATTTTAAATATATAAGTTTAATCAAGTTTAGTCTTACCCATCAAAAGTTACGAGCCTGAGAATATTTGCGTTATTTTTGAAAATGGGATATAACACCCCCTAAAAGTCATAGAATCTTAACGAAATTTCGTTAAGAATCTTAACGAAATTACACCATCAGATTCAGCGTATCAGAAGCCTACTGTAGAAGTTTCAAGCTCCTATCTACAAAAATGTGGAATTTTGTATTTTAAACACGCATCACGGATGCGTTTTTTTTGTTTTTTTTTTGTTTTTTTCCAGGGGTGATCGTATCGAACCAGTTGTCCTAGGATGTTGCAAGAGGGCTCATTCTAACGGAAATGAAAAGTTATAGTGCCCTTTTTAAGTGACCAAAAAAAAATTGGAGGGCACCTAGGCCCCCTCCCACGCTAATTATTTTCCGAAAGTCAAAATTCTGAGATAGCCATTTTTATTCAGCGTAGTCGAAAAACCTTATAAATATGTCTTCGGGGACGACTTACTCCCCCAAAGTCCCCGTGGGAGAGGCTACAAGTTACAAACTTTGACCAGTACTTACACATAGTAATGGTTATTGGGAAGTGTACAGGCGTTTTCAGGAGGATTTTTTGGTTGGGAGAGGGGTTGAGAAGAGAGGGATATGCTGGGGGAACTTTCCATCGAGGAATTTGTCATGGGGGAAGAAAATTTACATGAAGAGAGCGCAGGATTTACTAGCATTATTTAAAAAAAATGAAAAAATAGATATGAAAAAGATTTTTCAGCTGGAAGTAAGGAACAGCATTAAAACTTAAAACGAACAGAAATTATTACCCATATGAAGGGCTCACTTCCTCCTAATACCTCGCTCTTTACGCTAAAGTATTTTTAGTAATGCCAACTATTTATTCCACGGCTTTTGTCATTCAGGGGTCATTCTTAATGAATTGGGACAAAATTTAAGATTTAGTGTAAAGAGAGAGGTACTGACGAGGGGGCGAACCTCTCATATATGTAATAGAAACATGAGAATAAAATGTTCATTAAGTGAGCTAATTTATAAGTTACGTATATCTTTTACTAATAAAAATATTGGTAAACAATTATAAAAGTTCTAGTTGCCTTTTTAATTAACCAAAAAATTGGAGGGCAACTAGGCTTCCTCCCCCGCTTTTTTTTTCTCAAAATAATTCGATCAAAATTATGAGAAAGCCATTTAGCCAAAAAAAAAAAAAATATGCAAATATGCAAAAACCTTCAGAAATTAAATAAAAAAAACAAGTTTTTTCTTTACTTTCAGTTGAAAAAACTTGTTTTTTTTATTTAATCTGAATAAGAAATCATCCTTACCCAATATGTTTGTCTGTAATCCCAAAATAATTTCTTACTATTATAATTAACCTAGCAGGTGTTTGACAAAGAGCTAGGACATTGTTCTAGCGTTATGACGTATTTAACAAACAAAAATAACTTAAAACGAAGAAAACAAAAAAAACGAACAGAATTAACAAAAAAACAAAAATGAACAAAATATACCATATTTTCAACAAAAATCTGGTACCTCGAACGTTTTGTTAGTGGGTCCTTTCCCGGATAAAACGTGGGTTCAATCAGGGATACCCAATCTCAAACTATAGCGGGGATCTTCAATGCAATCCTATGAGAACTGTTAATGGTGAGTTCAAATATGTACTATGAGCGCAAATTAACTATTTGTTTCAGTTTATTCGGTGGAAGATTTTGCTTTTTGCTGTTATGTATATTGTGTTGTATTTCTTTATGATTTTCTTTTCTTTTTCCTATTTATTTTCTTAATTTATTAAAAAACCATTAAAAAAAATAAAGAGAAAGCACCATTCTCCCAAATTGAATACTTTTATTCTATTCAACAAAAATTTGGTATCTTGTACGATTTGTTAGTGGGTCCTCTCCCGGGTAAAACATGGGTTCAATCAGGGATACCCAATCTCAAACTAAAGTAGAAAATTTCAATACAATCCTAAGAGAACTGTTGATGGTGAGTTCAAATATGTAATGTCAATTTAGATAATTCAGAAGATCGAAATTCATCAAATTTTTGTTTTTTTAATCACACATAAGAGCTGGAGCCAGCAGTACTGTTATTCAGACTTAATTTAACCACGTTTTTAAAATCGCTGGCTAGTAAGTTTGGAAAGGGGGTCAATGATGTAACTCTGTAAGGTCAGCCAGAGTTGACCCAGCTCTAAATGGGTGCCTGGAGAAATTTGAGGGATAAACACCGAAAGTGTCGGAGGATTTACCCCTGACGACGCAATTCACTCCCGGTCGAAGGCAGAAAATCAAGAGATCGGTAGGCTACTTGGGATGCGCAAACCAATTGGTCGGGTTTTTGAAAATGAAGTAAAAGTTTCCGAAATCAGGTGAATTGGGATAAGAAGATATTGTATAAGGGCAACATTCTTTAAAAAGATTTAAGTTCTGCTGTACAGTACTATAAACTTGAAAACGCTGTTTTTTTCGTAGTTCAATGTAGAACTTCCAAAATTAGTTGTTTTTTTTTGGGGGGGGGGGTTCTTCTGTATTTGTTCCTCAATCTTGTTTCTGTACTGAAGTAAAGGGTTGACAGAAATGTGCATTTTTTTAGCATCCCTTCCAAAACTTAATACCCTTTTAAGTTGCAAGTATTTGGCCTGGGAGAGAGAGAGGGGGGGGGGGGTTGAGGATTAGAAAGAAAATCCGCAAATCTCAACAAGTCTAGTACCATATCTATGACCATCACATCTATAAAGTTATAAACCCTCTCTATAATATTAGTTTCAATGCTCAGGTGAATCATTAGTGGCGTCTACACGCATAGTAAGATCCCTGCCGTAAGAAACAAGAATATATTGTCCTTAAAAAAACTTCTTTACCTGTAAGCTTGTGCAACGCCTTGCATTTTTATTCGCCTTTCAATTTGCAGACGTCATAAAAATACCCAATACATTGGAAAGTTAATTATTGTTCGAAGACACTATTGTCACGCAAACTAGTTGGAGCTGTGCCGACACAATGGCGAACGTTCTTCTTCAATTAACACCACGGCATTCTGTCGAAGTTTCCTCTTGCAACCTTTTCTGCAAAACGTCTCGGCGAATCTCTCTAGTAATTCCCTGAATTAAAGACACATGACGCTTTCACACATTCAAATCAATTTAGTTAAGCCTATTAAGCTTCAAATGTATCCTGTCTGACTGCATTACTATAATTGAAACCTGGAAGCGCCACCAAGACGTCTATGGGGGCTAAATAGTCTCTAATAGCTAGTTGGCGTGTTTCAGCGGTTTACACATTCAAAATAAAACCAGAAAAATAAATAATAGACCAAGTGACGCGGCTAAAAATGGGGAGTAATAGTCGAATTAATTATTGGTCATATTAGGGTTGAAAATGAAATGGCAGAGTTTCGTGACGTGGTAGTAATTGGGTAATTACTGTCGGTCGACTGTGTAGGGTTAGGACCACTAATTGGGGTAAACAAGATATGCTAGTGATTACTCCTTGTGCTCCAAATTTGTTTTAAAGTTCTTGCATTCCAACTGTGATCAATTTCTCGCATAGAGCCTTAAATGTAAATTTGTTTTTCTTTTCCCATTTCTTGGCCAATTGACCATCTTTACCATCTCTTTTGGACAAACAAGTTAGAATCCGTGGGGGTGGGGCCATGATACTATTACTTCATTGATCTGGCGGTTATAATACGATTGTGACATGCTACTGCAAAGTAGGCTAGCAGCGGAGAGGATGAGGGAGCCAGTATATACCCTAATGGATTTTAAAGCCATTTTAAGTTTTATGTAATGTTTGAAACATCATAAATGATATTTTGGCAGTTTTATTGCTTTATTTTTTTAATCTGTTTTATTATGCTGCTTTATTTTACATAAACTTTATTTACTTAACGACATCAAAATACAAATTCATTTGAAGCAAAGAAGAAAAAAAAAACCAAATGAGAAAAATAAAATCAAATAGGCAAGGAAAACGAGGGTAGTGTTAACCAGTGGAGAAATACTGAGGACGGAAGATATTTTGTATGAAAAATACAGCACTGAAGAGGAATTGGCGATCTGGTTATTTTCGTTCCGTATTTTCCCACACGTTGATACTACCCTCTTTTTCCTTGCCTATCTAATTTTTTTTTCATTTGTTATTATGTTATTCTTTGCTTCATACGTCATGTACAGCCACTGTGGTCTTGGAATGTATTTAAAAATTTCTTTTGCTAGACAACCTCAACATATTTAAGCACGTTCATATTTACACCAAAGCCTTTCCTTTATTAATAAAAAGGCGGGGTAAGATACGTTTGTATTTAAGGATGCATACAGCTTTGGGTATGGGGCTGAAAAACGACTTCAGCCCCATGGAGACCAATATCATGGAAAGATTTTCAACTTGTTTTCACCCCAGAATTTTTAAGTAGAAATCTTGGGGGAAAATCCATAGCGGAATTTTTTTTGAAATTTCCACTGAACATGGAAGTTTTACCTGAAATTAAATAAAAAAAAACAAGCTTTTTTAACTGCAAGTAAGGAGCAACATTAAGACTTAAAACGAACAGAAATTATTCCGTATATAAAAGGGGTTTTCCCCTCCTCAACACCCCACCGTTTACGCTAAAGTTGGACTCTTTGTTACAACTCTAGTTTTTAAAACAATAAAAAAAACTTTAGCGTAAATAGCGAGGTGTTGAGGAGGGGAAAACCCCTTTCATATACGGAATGATTTCTGCTCGTCTTAAGTTTTAGTGTCGCTCTTTACCTGCTGCTAAAAAAAACTTGTTTTTTTTTCTAATTTCTGAACATTTTTTAATTAATGTATGTATTGATTTTGGCTCATTCCACATGAATAATTAAAACAAAATTTGCATATTGATTTTTTTTTTGCTAAATGGATTTCTCATAGTTTTGATCAGATAATTTTGATATAAACAAGGTGGGGGAGGAGGCCTAGTTGCCTCCAATTTTTGGTTACTTAAAAATGCAACTAATTTTTTTTTACGAACGTTCTTGCTAGTAATAAACATACATACCTTACGAATTAACTTACATAACGAACTTCTATATTTGTGTTTTTCTATTCCGTATATGAGAGGGTTTGCCCCATTTTCAATACCTCGCTCTTTACACTAAAGCTTGAATTTGTCCCAAATCTTTAAGAATGACCCTTGAATTACAAAGGCCGTAAAAAAAATAGTTGAAATGACTAAAAATACTTTAACGGAAAAAGCGAGGTATTCTAGAGCAGACGGACCCCCTTATATATGTAATATTTTGTGTTCGTTTTGAGTTTTAATGCTGCTCATTACTTCCAGTTGAAAAGAAATTATTTATTTTCGCATTGTCTTTTTTTTTAATAATGCTAGAAAATCCAGCGCCCCCTTCATGGAAATTCTCTTCCGTCCTAATAAATTCCTCCATAGAAAGATCCTCCCACGTAACCCCCTCCCCCCAACCCACCCCCACCCCAACGCGAAAAAGTCCCCCTGAAAACGTCTGTACACTTCATAATAACCATTACTATACGTAAACAATGGTCAAAGTTTGTGACTTGCAGCCCCTCCCCTGGGTACTGTGGGGGATTAAGTCGTCCCCAAAGACATAGTTATTAAGTTTTTGACAAAGTTGAACAGAATGGCTATCTCAAAGTTTTAATACGCTTACTTTGGAAAAAAGTGTGCGTGGGAGGGGGCCTTGGTGCCCTCCAATGTTTTTGGTCACTTAAACTCTTAATTTCCATTACAATGAGGCCTCTTGCAACATTCTAGGACCACTAAATCGATACGATCACCCCTGGGGAAGAAAACGAAAACAAATATAAAAAAAAAACAAAAAAAAACAAACAAATAAACACGCATCCGTGATCTTTCTTCTGGCAAAAAATACACAATTCCACATTTTTGTAGATAGGAGGTTGAAACTTCTACATTAAAGTTTTCTGATACGCTGAATCTGATGGTGTGATTTTTGTTAGTATACTATGTCTTTTAGGGGGTGTTTCACCCTTTTTTTTTTAAATAAGGCAAATTTTATCAGGCTCGTAACTTTTGAGAGGTAAAACTAAACTTGATGAAATTTTCCAAAATAAGGCAAATTTTCTCAGGCTTGTACCTTTTGATGGGTAAGACTAAATTTGATTAAACTTATATATTTAAAATCAGCATAAAAATGCAATTCTTTTGATGTTACTATCGGTATCAAAATTCCGTTTTTTAGAGTTTCAGTTACTATTGAGCCGGGTCGCTCCTTACTACAATTCATTACCACGAACTGCTTGATTAAATTGTATCCTATCATTTCAAACAGTTTGTGGTAACGAACTGTAGTAAGGAGCGACCCGGCTCAATAATAAACGAAACTCTAAAAAGCGGTATTTTGATACTAATAGATACATCAAAAGAATCTCATTTTAATGCTGATTTTAAATATATAAGTCAAAAGTTACAAGCCTGAGAAAATTTTCGTTATTTTAGAAAATAGGGGGAAACACCCCCTAAAAGTCATAGAATCTTAACTAAAATCACACCATCAGATTCAGCGTACCTGAAAACCCTACTGTAGAAGTTTTAAGCTCCTACATAAAAAGATGTGGAATTTTGCCATTTTTGCCAGAAGACAGATCACGGATGCGTGTTTATTTATATTTTTTTTTTCCAGAGGAGATCGTTTTGAAATAATTGTCCTAGAAGACCGGAGTGCATTCAAACAGAAATTATAATTTCTAGTGCCCTTTTCAAGCGACAAAAATTGGAGGGCAACTGGTTCCCTTCACACACCCATGTATTTCCCAAAGTTACTTGATCAAAATTTTAAGAAAGCCATTTTATTCGGAATAGTTGAAACAACAAATAGCTTGGTCTTTAGGGGTAAAATGACCCCCAGAGTCCATGGGGAGAGGTCTGTAAGTCATGATATTTGCTCATTGTTCACGTATAGTATTTGCTATTGGGAAGAATACAGACATTATCCGGGGAGGGATTTTGTGCTTGGGGTAAATTTTCATTGGGAGAATCTTCCTTGGGGAGGGAAATTTCCAGGGGGGGGGCGTGAATTTTACCAGGGAAAATTTTACGCTGGGGATATTTGTTAGAATTCTTCTATGAAATTCTTTTTAATTATCTTACATTATCTTTACCAACTCAATTTTGCACGTGAAGGTGTTCCAGGGAGCTATCCGCTGATTTCCGGAAAAAATCCATGGAAGTGGGGTATTTCCGGAGTGATCGAAGAACTGTTTAGAGATTAAACTCTTTTTCAAATGAAAGTAAGCTAAGGATAATTTTTCAGGCCGAATCGTCCGCAGGAAATTTTACGTGGAGGGGGATTTTCAGTTAAGAATCTGGAGGGAATTTGAGGGGAGGGGCTTACTTTATGTTGGAAAGCATTTTCGCGAAGAAGTTTCTCCGTGACGGAGGTATATTTCATGGAGGGTGAGCCGGATTTACTGGCATTATTTGAAAAAAAGCATAAATTTAAAAGCTTATCTGTTTGTCTCAATTTATTTAAGAATGGCTATTGAAACACAGAGGCTGTTTAATTAGAAAAAGAAGCTTTTTTAAGTGCTAACATTTTTAGCGTAGAGAGCAAGGTATTGAGGAGGGGACAATCTTTCATATACGGAAAAATTTCTTCTCGTTCTGAGTTTTAATGTTGATCCTTACTTTCAGTTAAAAAAACTGAGGAGAGGTTGTCCCCTCCTCAACGTCCCGCTCTTTAGGCTAAAGTTTAACTCTTTGTCACTGTTTTTTAACTTTTTAAAAAACTACTTTTTAAAACAATAAAAAACTGTAGCATAAAGAGCGGGACGTAGAGGAGGGGACAACTCCTTTCATATACGGAATAATTTTTGTTCGTTTTAAGTTTTAATGTCGCTCCTTGCTTACAGTTAAAAAAAACTTGTTTATTTTATTTTTTAATATATAGAGATGGTTAGATGAAGTATTCAATATAATGCGTTCTGGGCGGCTTGCTTTCCACAATTCTCTGTTGCGGTTTATGCTCATAATCTTCAGTTAATTTATCTCTAACTTCACAAATACTATATAAAAAATATTTATCAAACTATATGCACCCGGGGCCTTGTTATTTTTTAATAATTTTCTTCCTCCAAAATAAATCTTTGGTAAAATTCTACTTTAGCTACTTTTGGTCATCTTGGAAAGGGGTTAGGTTATGAATATGATACTCTCAGGGATGGGTCTATAGACTAAAGTATGTCCAGGGAAGGTATATTGAAGTACCTACCACCACTCCCTCTCCTTCTAGAGGGTCCTCACCTTTGATGACCTTTAAAAATCTATGTTCTATAAAAGTGAAACTTTGCAAAATAGATCTTGTGCACAGCAGAACTGTTTTCAGCTTCACAGCTTGCTCAGTCTCAATTTATGAGGTTTCAAAGATGCACAAATATATTTCCTATATTTAGAAAAAGCCATTGATACAACTTAAAATTCTAATCAAACATCAGGAATTGCACTTTCAGAACTAAAACCAGAGAAAAAGAAACTAATAACTAAAGATTAAGGTAAAATCTTGTTTTATCAAATTTTCAATAGGTATAGACTCTTTGACTCTTTCTCTCAACTCTTCTTTTTAAAACAGTAAAAATCTTTAGCGTAAAGAGCGGGGCGTTGATGGGGAAGCAGCCCCTTTCATATACGAAGTAATTTCTGTTCGTTTTAAGTTTTAATTTCGCTCCTTACTTTCAGTTAAAAAACTTGTTTTTTTTTATTTAATTTCTGAACGTTTTTGAATCAATACATGTTTTGATTTTGGCTCTCCGCAGAAGAATAATTATAACGAAATTTGCATTTTTTTTTTTTTTTGGCTAAATGGCCTTCTCATAATTTTGATCGAATGATTTTGAGAAAAAAAGAGCTGGAGAGGAAGCCTAGTTGCCCTCCGATTTTTTGGTTAATTAAAAAGGCAACTAAAACTTTTAATTTTTTACGAATCTTTTTATTAGTAAAATATATACGTAACTTATAAATTAGCTTACGTAAAGAACTTTTCTATTATCATGTTTTTATTACATATATGAGGGGGTTCGTCCCCTCGTCAGTACCTCGCTCTTTACACTAAAGCTTAAATTTTGTCCCAATTCATTAAGAATGACCCCTGAATCATAAAAGCCGCAGAATAAATAGTTGAAATTACTATAAATACTTTAACGTAAAGAGCGAGATATTAGGAGGAGGTGAGCCCCTCATATGGGTAATAATTTCTGTTCGTTTTAAGTTTTAATGCTGCTCCTTACTTCCAGCTGAAAAAAAACTTTTTCATATTTATTTTTTCATGATTTTTTTTAATAATGCTAGTAAATCCTGCGCTCCCTTCATGGAAATTTTCCTCCCCCATGACAAATTCCTCGATGGAAAGTTCCCCCAGCATATCTACCTCTTCTCAACCCCTCCCCCAACCAAAAAATCCTCCTGAAAACACCTGTACACTTCCCAATAACCATTACTATATGTAGGCACTGGTCAAAGTTTTTAACTTGTAGCCCCTCTCACGGGGACTGTGGGGGAGTAAGTCGTCCCCAAAGACATAGTTATAAGGTTTTCAACTACGCTGAATAAAATGACTATCTCAGAATTTTGATCTGGTGACTCTGGGAAAATAGTTAGCGTGGGAGGGGGCCTAGGTGCCCTCCAATATTTTGGTCACTTAAAAAGGACACTAGAACTTTTCATTTCCGTCAGAATGAGCCCTCTCGCAACATTCTAGGACAACTGGGTCGATACGATCACCCCTGGGGAAAAAAACAAACAAAACAAACAAACAAATAAGCACGTATCCGTGATCTGCCTTCTTTCAAAAAATATAAAATTCCACATTTTTGTAGATAGGAGCTTGAAACGTCTACAGTAGAGTTCTCTGATACGCTGAATCCGATGGTGTGATTTTTGTTAAGATTCTATGACTTTTAGGGGGTGTTTCCTCCTATTTTCGAAAGTAACGCAAATTTTCTCAGGCTCGTAACTTTTGATGGGTAAGACTAAACTTGATGAAACTTATATATTTAAAATCAATTCTTTTGATGTAGCTATTGATATCAAAATTCCATTTTTTAGACTTTTGGTTACTATTGAGCCGGGTCGCTCCTTACTACAGTTCGTTACCACGAACTGTTTGATAATTTACTGGAACTTATCATCATTCAGCACTTTCTCCAAATATTCTGCCCATCTCTCTTTAACTCTTTCCTTATCACTAATTTTGGGGAAACAATGACACATATATATCATTTTCAGAATTTCTGTTTAGAATTCTGTTAACTTTTTGCACGGGTTACTCCTTACTTATAGTTCGCTACCGCATGTATCTGGTGCAAGGACTGAAAGAATGTAAAAAGCTACACAAACCTGATCTTATTAACACCGACTAAGTTCGATTCATAGATTTCATTTTTATTGCTACGAATGAATAAATAGTAATTTAATCCTGAATAATTCAATCATTTTGACCCAAAAACCAAGAAATTCTTGTAATTTCACACAGAAATTGATCTTCCTTGCCATGATACCACTTAATCATTTTACCTGTCATGGAACAGGTAGATTCCATCAAGACCGACGAGTATGGACCAACGATATTATGAAACAGCGGTTGTGGGCTGGGCATGTGCTACCCACTGGTGGGTTGAGGATGGAGCAGATAATCCGCAATTGAGACCACAAAGTCACTCAGTGAGTTAATTGATCTTGTAGAGTAAGTTGTGAAGATGGCAACCGTTCTGAACCATATCCCGAGCAACTATCATAGTCAATCTCTGCAGAAGAAAAACGTCAGCGATATTATCGAGAAAGATATTCTGAATTTATTTAACCTTGGCTCTGAGTTTGTGCGAACTGGCAGCCCGTCAGTTGTTTGCTCTGCATTACCGAGTCATTGGAGGTCAAATAAAACATTACCAAATGTGTTTCGTGTTATAGTTTTAAGTCCTGTTGAAGATGGAACACAGGTCTATTTAAGTGCAGGTAATGATGAAAATTGGAGTGCTGAATTAAGGAATGCAATTTCAACTATTCAAGGAGGAGTAGCAAAGTTTCAAGACCTTAGATTCATTGGGAGGAGCGGTAGAGGTGTGTAAGTTTTGTCTAGTTTTAGCGCTTTTGTTTATAAAAAATATAGAGTTATATTTCTAACCTTTTAGAAGGCAAAACTGTGAAACTTTGTTCTCAAGGGAGGTCACAAATACTACTTGGGGGGGGGGGGGGTAATAAGGTAATTTAGAGGGAAGGAAAGGCAATGTCTTAAACAGGTACTATCTCTGTTTTGATTCTGGATTTCGACATTGCAATAACCACCTCAGATTCGTAAGCAACAGGTTCAGAAACCCTAGGGTATGAATTTTTGTTGTAATAAAACCCTATTTCTGGAGTACTTTCACAGTGTTTGGACATTAGACGTCTATATTAGCCTCAGATTTGTGGTCAAACAAGCTTAGAAAGCTATAAATTCCAATTTTTACGAAAAATCAAGCAATGGGCCTATGTGAAATATTTGCTTAGCGTGTTTTGATTTAAGACAATCATGCTACGATCTTAATAATTTATTAGAATTAAGATTTAAGCAGTTAGGACATTTCCCTAGATAATCCCTGATGTGTAATATGTCTATGAGTGGGAAGTTGGGGTGAGCAAAGAGGGAAAACTGGTCCTAAGGACTGTTTTTAAGTTTATATTTTGTGTACATTGAAAATCTTTTCCTAACTCTCGTTTAAAAAAGGAGTGATATGCACACAGTTTTCGAAACATGTGCTTAAATGGTTTTGAGTTGGAACTCTAGAATTACATAATTGGTCTCACGTTTCTAATGGGAACTTCAAAACAGGGATATAAATTTGTCATTAGCAAGCTCATGAATTCTTAAGTGATACTTTAATGAAAATAAACATCAAAGAGTAAAACTTTAGAGGATTGAAGCGTGGGAGGGAGAATGGATCCAAGGATCTCACGTCGGGCCTTAGTTATCTTGGAGTTTGGCCTTACCTAATGTTGGGCGCCTTTTCAGCTTTAACCTAAAGTCTGGAAGGGTTCTTGACGAAACTTCACTGTATTTACGCTTAATTGAGTTAGTCAGTCTTAACACTTTCCTTTTTTTTTAACTATCTTGTGGAAAATTTATTTTTCCAAAATATTTATCTCTATTGACGCGATTGTGTTAGGTCGAGTCTGTTTAACAAAAAAGTTTAACTTTCTCAATCTAAAAACTCCGACCGATTTTATGCTTTAACACCCCCCCCCCCAGTGTCTAAAACTGTCAAATCTATAGTTTTACGTGATAGTTAGACTTTTCCTGGGTAAATTTTGGGATATTAGATTCAATTTATGTACTTATTGGTTAAGTTAATTTCATAGGTTAATTTATTTGCTTTACTAAGCATAAATAGGTAAATTCCAGTATTTGATTCCAGGGAAAAGTTTCACCATAACAATAACTGTTGGTACAAGTCCTCCTCTTGTTACGACGTATTCAAAAGCCATAAAAATCACTGTTGATGGACCTCGGGAACCAAGAAGCTATAAGCACAGTTAGTATTTTAGTTTTTATTATAAATATTAAAATGCCTTTTCTATTTATATTTAGAAGATTCAGGATTGAACTTTTTCTTGTAAAAAAACAAAAATCGAAACTCCCAAAGCTGGTGAATGGTGGTAGGACCCTTAAAATCAGTTCACAATTGAAAGACTACATCATATTTTTCAGCCTTTTCCGTACCTTAGACATATCCCAAAGATGGATGTATTATGAGACTTAAATTTATGAAAAATCATGAGACCTAAATGTATGAAAAATCATGAGACTTAAATGTGTGATGGATTGAAGAAGTTATGTAACACAAAAAGAACTTCGCTTCCTTCTTCATACCGTTTATAAAAACGTTTCAAAAAAAAAAAAAAATGAAGGGAGAGAGGTTGTACAAGCTTACCAGAGGAAGTTGTAAAATGTTGGTAAAATAATTTGACAGTCTACTATAAGGCCATATGGAAAGGTTATTCTATATGGTGATTCCATTATAAAAAACACTTAAGAAAGGTGAGTTATCTGAAGAGTAGTGAAAACTCACAAAAATCCAGATGTCTGGAGGGAGGGGGGGCTTATGGGCCTGGAAACACATCATTCTTGAGAGCATCCCTCAAAAAGGGAAGAAAACAATTTTTTTCTTGTAATGTTTCTCGTAAACTTTGCTGTGTAATGGCGAAATGAAAAATAATTAGAAAAATATGAAATATATAAATGAAAAATAATGAAAAGTAAAAATTTTTGTATTAAAAATGAGTCATGTTTTTCTTTTAAGGCCCGCAACATCTTGCCCCCCCCTTTTTTTACAAAGTTTTTGTTTACCGAGCGCTTATTTATTTATTATTATTTTACTGAGCTATTTTTCGTCGTTGTTACTCTAGGATATACACACTGGGCGGTAAACAATCTAACGTTGCAATATCAGTCGATCATAATGTATTTGATAGGTCATAATAGATCATAAATAGTTCTGAAACAGTGCAATAAGAGTTTATCTCATTCACAATGTTGTGCATAACATGAATAGAGAAAACCTTCTTGCATCAAATTTATTTCACTGTCGATTAAAGAGGAAACAAAGAAATAGACTACTACACATTGAAAAGTACATTTTGCTCCCGCCCCCATATTGTATGAATTTATTACGTGAACGGGCATTGGGGGTTCGGGAAGTAGTTAAACTAGAAATTATTTTGAACACCAATAGGCAGAAATTATCTTAATGTAAATGAATTCAAATCTTGTTAAAATAGCATTTAGTTTAGTAGTATCTAGTTAAAATAGTATTTAGTAAATCCAATACATAAATTGAATTTACGCTCATTTTTATTATTTATGATAAATAGGCTTTGGTTTGCTTTAGGGTCGAAGGCAAGGGCTAATTTGGGTCCAACCTCTAATTTCAAACTTCCTCGAATTCTGGGTGCTTCCTAATAAAAATTATCTTGCATTTTATAAAAATTGCCTTTTCCCTCCCAAGAAAAAATTCATTTATGACTTTCAATTGAATTTTCTTTTATGATATACCCTCTGCAAACACACTCTCTCATCAGCATTCGTTAGTGAAAAAAAAGGAAAAAAAAAGAAGGCGAGTGTGTGTGCTTCCATTTTCTTCCATAGGCAACTATCTCAGTGAAGGCATTAAAATAAACGATTGTTTATTTTCTCGTTCATTTATCGAAGTGACAATGGAAGGCTGCATTGCTACCGTCAACGCTTGTTAAACCGACGCCTGTAAGTTACAAAAAAAAAAAAAAAAAAAAAAAAAAAAAAAAAAAAAAAAAAAAAAAAAAAAAAAAAAAAAAAAAAAACCCCAAGATTGTCTCGGAGCTTAACCCCGAAACACACTACCGAGCGTTTTTTTTGTGTGGTTTGCAGCATAGTACGCATTGGGCGTGAAATATACGCATTGCGATATACGCATTGGGCGTGAAATAAGAAAGAAAAAGAAACGATGGTGGCCCATGGAACTAAAAAAAGCGCACACACTCAGCTTTTTTATCGCTGACCACTGCTGATGCGATTGAGTGTTTGCAGAGGATGTATCTTAAAAAAAAAAACGAGATTGCTAGTCATAAATTAATTTTTCTTCCTGGGAAGAGAGGAAAATTGTACAAAAAAAAGGGCTAGATAATTTGATTAGGAAGGGCCCAGAAATTCAAGAAGTTTAAAGTGTCAGAGAGTTAACCTGCCTTCAACCCTTTACAAATCAAAGCATATTTATCAGAAAAAATGGGGGTTAATCTAATTTATTCGCCCTGCACTAAATACTATTTTAAATAAAATTTAAATTCAATTATTCAATTTATCTGAATATAGGGGATGGCATACAATGTATTTTTCAATACGTAGGTTTTTTCAATTATTTGATTAATTATTTTTTCAATCAAATTTTCAACAAATTTGTTGTTTTTTCAATTATTTTCAATGATGGCGAATCAATCGATGGCGAAATAACGTTAATCAAGAGGCTGTTCTCTATTGATATTATATGCAACACTATGAATAAAACAAACTATTGGTGCAAGGTTTCAGATCTATTTATGATCTATTATGATATATCAGATCTATTATGATCGACTGATCTTGCGAGAATAGAATGTTTACCACCCAGTGTGTATGCACTTGAGCAGCAGCGGCAGAAAAAACTTGGTAAAAAAATGCTCGGTAGAACAAACGACAAAACGACAAGTGTGTCTCGGGCTTAAGTATTAAAACTAAAATACTTAAGCTGTTCTCGGACATTTCTTAGCACAATAAGCTACAAATCTTATTCAAACATACTTGGAGAAGTTTCCAAGTATGTTGGAAATATACTTGGAGAACCTCCTGAAGTTCTTAATCCAAGATGTGTACAAGTTTTTCAACTTTTATCCTAAATAGTACTTCAAATAAATTATAGCACTGGTAAAGGCTTCTAAAGGCGAAAAAGCAAATGCTATCCATATGGCACATGTTGCGCTATTTGATACTTTGAGCTTAACAAAAAGGTTTCGCTACTTGATACGAAGAAATTGAATCATTTCCGATTTTGTTCTATATTAATTTAGTTGACTTTTTTCGGTTTTTACTGTAGTTTAATGAAATAAACGTTATGCATTACATCCTAGGGTCTGGTATATGACGAAAAGTGCGTCATACTCAGCGCAATAGTGTGGACTTTTTTGTAACCTGATTGAGTAACCTGTCCCTATTGATATTTTTCCCCGCTTTGAATGTAATGGATTTTCCAGAAAAATGGAACAGGCTAATTAGGTCCAAATTTGAAAGCTCTGGTATTGTTTATAAGGATCAAAAGTGTTCAGAGGCTAGAAACCGCTTCTTTTGTCCAGTTTTACACTGGGCATCCTCGAAGACATCAAATCAGTATTTTGAGATAGCCATTTTACCCAGAAGTGTCTAAGAGAAATATGCATGACCCACCGAGTACCAGGAGCATGGCTCTCCAATCATGTAAATGCTCCATTCTTCACCGATACATTTTAGTAGAAAATATATGCATGTTGCACCTTATTAGCCGGATTCTAAAGAATTTCAATTTGTAGGATTGTAGGCACAAACTGAGTATATGCAGCCTCTTCAACTCCCCTTTTCTGATGCCATCTAATTAGGAGAAATGTAAGCATGTTGCGCCTTGTTTAAACCAGAATCATGAAAGGACTCTCAATCTGTATTATTGGATGGGAAAAAACTAGCTTCTGGAAATTTGACGTAAAAACAGGAAAAGCCTTATATTCAGGTTCTTTTTCGGCAAAAAAAAAAAGAAAAAAAAAAAAAAAAAAAAAAAAAAAAAAAAAAAAAAACATAAGCTAGAGACAAATTTGTACAAAAAAGACAAACGCTTTTTTGAAATATTGCAATTAAAAAAACTCTTTTAACTGCTACCTTTTATTTACATTTTGTCTAAAGTATGATGAATTGATGCATAAGAAAGCACTTGAAATTTCAATTTCAATTTTTTTTTTACTAAGTCCGTTTTGTTTCCACCAAAGTGTAGATGACATTCTATTATATTTTACTGGGCTTGAAGGGGTGATAGTCTCACTCTTATGTCTGCTAATCTCACTTTGCTTTTAGTTTGACTTTATCATTAATTCTCTTTCTGTTCGTTTTTGGATCTTATTTATTAAAATAGTAATTTCTGTTCATTTGAAATTAACTTATAATATTACTTGATTTTTCTTTGTTTTAGAGTTTGGTATGGATTTTTTCTTCTTTTTTCTGGAAATCTTGCTTCTGATTTCTTTTTTAATTAATCAATTTTTAAATAACAACATCTTAAGAAATACAAATATGTTGCTTCACAAATATATTGTGTATTTTGTACCAATTTTCTTTAATTTATAATTATTGTTGCATTTTATTTATCCATTCCCCTCGTCCAAAAATACAAATAGCGAAGTGTCTAACCATCCCAAATAAATTCTTGTGTTGACGTATGCAAGTCCTTACCCAGGAGTTTGTTAGGGAGGTATATTTTTGGAGTAGAGTCTTGACAAAAACCATAAAATGTATCCAAAAATTGTTTATATACATTTTTGTTACGTTTTTACAAATCCAAAACAATTTAGGCTGGGGGAGGTTCAAATCAAAGCTACATCATTCAGCTACATACATTCATTTTTTTTTAAAGTTTGTAATTATTAAAATCTTTGAAGAAAAAATTTGCTTCGCCAAGAGCTTCAAAATATATTTTTCACTATATCGTAAAATTCTGAAAATGCCACATGCGCTCTTTTGTGTTGAATACCACGAAATCATAACTTAATCAGTGTCATGCAGTTTGCAAGCTGCTAAAATTACATACATCTTCTTCAAAACTATTAAAAGAAGTATCTCCTCACTCCAATATAAAACATATGATTATCTCTAATTTGGCTCGTAGGTTATTTCAAAAAAAAAGTCCAGCTTGCTTCTTGTGTCCTTGAACTCTGCAATAATAATAATAATAATAAAGAAAAATCATATGAATGAATTTATTACAAGATTGTTTAGCGGAAAGTACAAATTTCCTCCTTGTCTCTTCTCCTTTACCCATCACCTAGTAGCATAAAAGTTGTCATCTGCCCAAAACCCCGTTTCTGCATATAAATCTAGTTTTTAAGTGAGGATGGAAATAAATTAATTTTGACAAGGCGGGTGCAATGGCGACGTTAGAATTTTTCTTTCCACTCATACTTCTGAGATAGGTCGTAGTATCTACAGAGGTGAAAACAGAATTCACCGGTTTTCCACAGTCAAAATCTAGCACAGAAATAAATACTAGAATTATAAAACCAAGGATCCGTGTACCGCTGAAAATAGAGTGGCAAAAAATGGGGAGAGGACGGCATTCGGAAAACTTTTGGTGAAATTTTGTGTCTTCATCGGATCCTCAAGTTCCAAAAAAATAGAAAAAATCACCATTAATACGATTTTCTCGAAAACGAAAAAATACAGACATCTAGGTTTTGGTAGGGATTGATTGAGACATTTGGCTTGGCATTGATTTGCCCATTAGGGAAATCAATTTTTGAATTTCTGCATGAAATGAAATTTGAATTTCAGGGATACCATTTATGCTACCATACCCACACCGGGGCAATCAGTTTTTGCAACACCCGCCGATGACCCCTTCTATAGATCAGGCACTTATGGCGCATCACAGATCAGAAGCGCTGGCGTTACGAATGGCTTATACACAACAACAAGGTAATACAATGCTTTTTACGAGTTGTATATTTTGAAGTGTACTGTGGTAGTATGATAGGATAGGATATAGGCTTTTAGTAGATATGTGCTTTTGTCTTTCTGTGACCACCCAACACAATTTGCCAATAAATTACAAGGAAAAAGCAAATATGAGCAAAATCCGAATTTTTGGGGATTATGAATCGGAAAATTTAACTTAAAATGTCCAATATGGTTTCTTCTTATCAAAAAAAGATTGGTAATCCTTAGAAGTTTTAACGTGGCTCATTAGCCAAATTTGCTCTTGACATAGAACTTGTTCTAACTAATAATTGTACGCCAATTAGCCAAGTTTTATGCAAATAATGTGTAGGATAATAGATTCCCTTTATTTATATATATATATATATATATGTATATATATATATATATATATATATATATATATAAATATATATTATCTTCAAAAATTGTAATTATAGTATACCTAACAAAACCATAATTTGTTATTACGGTTTTCAAATCAGAATCACTGTCAACCAGCCCACGGCTGTTCTCTTTTTTTCTTTTTTTGACTAGGGTTATTTTATCGAAACAATGGTCCTGCAGTTTCAGGAAAAGCATTATTCGAACGGAAATCGCGAGGTCTAGGGCCTTTTTCAAGAGTTGAAAACTATCGGATGGTACCAGACGGTGGCAAGACCTCCTCCCGAGCCATATGCTGCCATCATTAATGACGTGACATCATTTAAAAATTTTAAGATAGCCATCTATAAATAACACGTTAGATTTGAAATCCTTTCTCTGGTAAGGAACTAAAGTTAAGGAACTAATGAAATATCTTGGCCTGAGTGTTGTTGCAAAAACAGATACAACATAGATTTTTGAACCCTTTTTTTATGATAGCAAACATTGAAACTAAAATTAAAAACTAACAGGAACTATTCTACATATAAGAGGGATGGGAGTCGGCGTTTACCCCTTTCTCCTAGAAATACCCTCCTCCCCCGCAGAAATTCCCCAGGAAAATATCAAGTAATTAAAACCAAGGAGTTGCGGGCATCAAGCCATAGGTAATTGTAGAAAAAGTCAAGACAGATAGTCTGAGTGAATGAGAGGCAAATCTGGCATAAGCCCTTTTTAGTATTGCATGAAAATGATAAAATGATTTCCACACCCCCTTTAAAAGTACTCCCATTGAAAATACTCTCCGAAAACACCCCACCCCCCCATGGAAAATACCCCCCACGCGACTGGTTGGTCTTTAATCACTTTTGACTTATAAAAAAGGACTAGAACTCTCAATTTCTGGCCGAATGAGCACCTTTTAGAGTTTCTATGACCATGAGGTGGAAGTAGGGATGAGGTGGAAGTAGGGATGAGGAAGGGGCAGCCCCCCTCCAATATGAAATAAATTCTGCTCGTTTTGGGGTTTAACGTTACTCTTTATTTTCATAATAACAGCGTAGATCAGAAATATTCCAATAAATATAGAAGGACTGAATATCAATCTCACATTTTTGATGTGTTTTAAGCAAATTTGTACCCCCCCCCCAAATAAATAGTCCATCAAAAAAGTCCTGGATACGGCCCTTGGGATTATATATTCATTTCTACCTCCAATCTCCCCTCGTCTCTCCCTTAGAACTAATTCTTTATTCATCTGATGCCTCAATGAGAGTTGGGATGATTCGGTATTAAAGTGCACCCTTTGAGACATGTCCCTCCCTTCCTAACTACAAAATAATACCAGAATCCCATTATAGAGTTTTAAAACCCTTGTATGCAAATGTTTGGAATTGTAAGACAACAGAGAATTTACCCAAGACAGTGAAATTTGCTTATGCCTAACAAATATTTTGGCTAGTTAAGGAGGGAAGAAGATGCTTCAGAGTACATTTTAATGCCAAAAAATGCCAATGTGCTTTAAAAAGCACATCATAAATGTGAAATTGATATTTAATCCCTCTTGATTTCGGGGAATATTTCTGGTCTGCGCTGTTATTTTGAAAGTAAAGAGTAACATGAAACCCCAAAATGGGCAGAATTTATTCCATATAGAAGGGGGACTGCCCCTTTTTCATCCCCACATCCGCCTCATGGTTGTAAAAACTCCAGAGGATGCTCATTCAATCAGAAAACAGTTTTGGTTCTTTTTTATAAGTCAAAAGTGATTGGGGGAGGGAGTATTTTCCACAGGGGGTAATTTTTGGAGGTATTATCTCTGGGTTTATTTTCCAGGGGGCGGGGATAAGCGCCTATACCCAAGAGGAGCTACCGCCCCCACTCAATCCACTACTTACAAGAAATTTTGGACTAAACCCAAATACTTCAATCACCAAAATACTATTTTTTTCACTAAACGGGCTTTAGTTAAGAGCTAGTCGAAGTTTAGCGTGTAATACAGTCGCGCTTACTTTAAGGGGGAGGGCTACCCCCCCTCCTTATGTGTGGAATTTAAACGAATGCATTACAGTTGGTTGTAAACGTTAATATAGCTATTTATCTTCATTTGAAATTTTTTTTTTTATTTAACTTTTGTAAAATAAAATGATTTCATTACCATTATTTTAAATGCTAAGCCAAGTCTTCAAATGTTGGGAAGCAAAATATAATTCATAGTCTATGTGAAATGATATAAAAATATAGAGAAAAAAGATGTAATAAGACGTAAGATAGAGGGCATGGGAAAAAATGGGAGTGACTTTCTGCAGACATATTCTCCTTATTGGCTACGCATTACGACTTTATTAATATTAATTAATAACATTTGCCAGATAAATTTGCTATTTTAGTGGTATTAATCTTCTAACTTGCTTTTACGTTGTTAATTTTAATAAATTATTTTTTCCTTCATAGTACAGTTTTAGTATTCCCAAGAGCGATCCAAGTTTTGTGCTTTAGAATAATTTAAAGTATTTTACAAAAAATGGATACACCTTCGACCTCTAATCAGTTAGCTAAAGTAAAAGACAATACTGCTGTAATTTTCTTAAGTTAATCACTATGCTAGTCCACTAACGAACAAGGTGATTTTGTGACAGTGTTGCTAGCTTATTGAGGTATTCGACGAAGCTACTCCATCTTTTCACTAAAAAAAAGAAGACGTCCTAAGTCATTCATCATGTTTTCAATCTGATACAATAATAAAAGACACAAGGCAGACGCCATAAAATTTAACAGCCCTCTTAAAAAAAATGTCCATACAAATAAACCTTTTATGACAAAGAGACATCTATAAAATTGAGTGATACCCTCAAATACGCCGTAAGCCGCTTCAACATTTTGCATTCATTTTATTGGGCGCAATTGCACTAATTTGTGGCACGCGGACCTTAAAATTGACCTGTGATTGAATCCTAACTAAAAAGTCAGGGGGCAATTCTCGGGCTCATAAAAATTGGGATTCACTAATTTTAGCGTACTGCCTTAATGCATGGGTTTATTTGAATTTTGATATCTACGCTATTGCCATGTGATAGCCATGAGCTCAAGAAACTAAGCTCTGAGCTCAAGAAACTTCTTGACAAAGTGCTCATTTGTAAGATTGTAAGATGTATACACATGTACAGGGGTGTCGTTTGGGGGGGGGGGGGCAAGTTGACTATTTGGATATGGACCTCTCTTACCCTCCCCCCCCCCCAAATAAAAATGCTGGAGTTTCTGTCCTGCAAATGTATAAAAATAAAGGAGACAAAGAAGAAGAAATAAAAACCTTATTGAATTAACATTAACGCTTAAGGGTCCAATAAATATGCCTTTGGGTAACCCCCCACCATAGCCCCAGGGGAAAGGTCTTTAAGTTATAAAGTTTGCCAATTATTTACGCATAGTATTTGTTATTGGGAATATGCATACATTTTTGGGTGGGGGGCACGAGGTTTTTCAGGAGAGGGAAGTTTCCAGAGGGTGAACTTGTTAGGGAAAGCTACACTTTGGGGAAATCGGTCCAAATTTCAAAACAAAATTCTTTTTATATGTCTTGCTTTCTCTATTCCGTCTCAGATTTACGCGAGGAGTTGTTAAGGGTAGTTGTCTGAGGCATATTTTCACCGGGATTGAATTGTCTAGAGGATATTTCCGTGCGGAGGGGGATTTCTCCGTGGAGATGGGGTCTCATTTGCTGGCATTATTTTAAAAATAATCAGAAATAAAATAAAAAAGCAAGTTTTTTTTAACTAAAAGAAAGGAGCAACATTAAGGCTTAAAACGAACAGAAATTATTACGTATATAAATGGGGCACCGCCTCCTCAAAATCTTACTCTTTGCTCTAAAATTTGAATTTTGTCCCAATTCTTTAAGAATGACTCCTGAAACCCAAGGTTCGTTTAATTAGAACAATAAAAAGCTTTTTTAAAAGTACTAAAAACTTTAGCGTAAGGATAGAGGTGTTGAGGAGGGGACAACTCCTTTCATATACGTAATAATTTCTGTTCATTTTAAGTTTTAATGTTGCTACTTACTTTCAGTTGAAATTTTTTATTTATTTAATCAAGATAAGGAGCTACGACACGAAGAAAAAGAAAAAAAAAGAAAGATTCATAAACTATGAATCTTATTTGTTTGAAAATTTTTAGTTAAAATAAAAATAACTGACTTCAATGTTGCAGCCTTTTGTCTTTTGCAGATTCTGTATCATTCTTTACCAGTGATCTTCCCTTGGCTTCTAGTATCCTAACCTTAGCTCTAAGACTAGGCCTATTCTTCTGACTTTTTTCAACGATTAAAAAACCATTGTCAATCCTCACAAGAACGTATCCAGGATTTTTTTCGGGAGAGGGGGCTATAAAATAACTTAAAAAAAACGGATCAAAAAGTTCTTACATCCATTTTAGATACTTTTTTAAGAGTTGGACGAATATTTTGGAGGGGGCTGGGTTCAAACCCTTTAACCCCTGCATGTGGCTTTGCATTCTCATTTATTTTACTTTTATGGTAGGACGCAAAAAATTGTTTCCGTAACCAAAATCAATGGGTGTTTCAGCTTGCCTTTCGAAACTGTTCCCTCTCAAAACTGCTTTCCCATTCAACAGGGAACCAACTGGTAATCTTCCTTTTTACCATGTTATCCTCGTACATGGCAGGTGGCACATTGCAGGTTGTAAATTGTAGTGACTTTACATGAACTACAGAAGTTATTATTGCTCCGTATATAAAAGGGGCTGTTCCCTCCTCAACGCCCTGCTCTTTACGCTAAAGTTTGACTCTTTCTCTCGAATCTACTTTATGAAACAGTGAATAACTTTAGCGTAAAGAGCGAGGCGCTGAGGAGGGGACAGTCCCTTTCATATACGGAGTAATTTCTGTTCGTTGTAAGTTTTAATGTCGCTCCTTGCTTTCAGTTAAAAAAAAACTTTTTTTATTTAATCAGAAATAAAGTCATATAATTATTCAAAGTTAGAACGAATAGCTATTGCATTGAATAAATAAGCGAAACCTAAAACGAACATAGATTAGAATGTAAAGTTAAGTAAATCTTACGGGTAACATGTGCCACTTTGAGTCATTAGACAAAATTTAGAGGGTGAAATGTCTTTTCCCTTTATCCCTCCAAGTAAAAGAAAACTTCAAGTCCCTTTGTTCCCCCTTCCGTCATACCAGAGGTTTCCATCCGATCCCCCAAACTGTTCTTGAGATAGCTCAGATATACAATTTTGATAACATGGGAACAATCTTTTTATTTACCCCTCTACTTCACCATGAAAAGATCTTAAGTTCCGCTAGTCTAATTGTATTTAGACTCTTAGGTGGATTGGAGATATCCATTTTTGCTCCTCTTCCTATTTTTCATCCTAGGCAGGGTCATTACTAGTCAAAATGTTTGGGGGAGGGGCAAAAGATTTTACCGACTGGCTGGTCGTTTCTACCGATTGTTTTTGTCAAGATTAGCATAATTTCCATTTCGAATACAATACGTAAAATCATTGCACGAGTTGGTAAAACCACTGTATTTACCAACCGAGATTTGGATTTTGTTACATGTCACTATTTTAATGCTGTTCATTTAACCAAATGGTAAATTGTGGCACCATCTGTAAAATCACGGTAGAAGTCGGTGAAACTGCTGTGTTTACCGACTAATTTCAAAATTTCTGTAGATGATATCCCAGTATTTTCGTGGCATTTCGTGGTCATTGAACTGAAAATTTTTTTTTAGTGGCGTCGGAAGAATCACTCCCCAGCACAAGGTCTATGCTCGATCTACAAATCTGTTCGCTAGATACTGCAGATCTTCTAATTTGATAACCTGAATGCATAAAAACCTTTTAGGTGACTGAAAAATAAAATAAAATTTAGACTCCCGTCTCCTCTGCGCATAGTTGGAACAGTTGGCAGCACAGTTGATTGATGCTTAGCAATATGGGTCCCAGATATCAATTCCTACTGCTGCAAGTTTGGGAGACAGGCTTAATACCTGTACCTGTAAAAAAATAAGTTAACTTTGACGCCTTATGCGCCATAAATGACACTGGAGGGTCCTTATCCTTCTTTTTATCCTCCGTTACCCCTTTTCATGTCAAAAATCAAGATCTTCTTATTCCTCTCAACACTCCCTGAAACTTTCCTCTTCATCCCAAAGGTACTTCAAGATGTAGCAGATTGACTATTCAGAAAATATGTTGACACGGGGATTAGCTAGGGACTCGGAAACAAGACCTTTAAGCCCCCTCCCCCGAACCCTAGCAGAAATTTGAATCCTCCTTGGCCAGAGACGAACCTAGTAAAGGCTTCAGGCTCCCCTTTTTATGAGTTTCTGGGCATTTCTTTTTCAAATTATAAAGCATTAGTTTTGCTGTTCTTGCCCCTCCCCGCAAAAAAAGGAAAACTGCTGCGTACTTGCCTGTCCATCCCAACTCTTTCTTCCTCTAATGCTACATGAAAATTTCAACAATTATTCCTCAAGTTGTTCTCGAGACTGATCTACAAGGCCTCCGACCCATTCTTCAATATTTAAGAGTTTCCCCTACCGTTCCCCTAAACTTTTGCGCGCTCTTAGCTTTACAACAAATTAAAGGTTTTTTCTCACTTTTTTATACTTTTTCGGGTTCACAGGGTCTTTGTTTTGCAAATAAAAACCTGCCTAGTGGGCCTTTTTTTTTATTTCCCTTTGCTTGTTGTTCCCGCTATACTCAATAATTAAGGCCTCAAGCCTTCGTCAATGTGTCCTTGCTTCGCTCAGAATTTCAGCGCTAACACCATTTTTGAAACACCTTTTTTCCTTTTTGAAGCCAGCGTTGCCAGCCAACTTTTTCGTGTTAATGCATAATTTGATGATGACAAGTTAGGTTAAACAAGGTTAGGTTAGGTTGGGGTAGGTTTAGTTAGGTTTTTAACCCATTTCTGATATTTATAACCAAATTTAAATTAACCTAAATAAACTAACTTAAATTAACATAACCAAACCAAACTTTAACTTTTACCATCATAGCTTGCGTAAGACTGAAAAAGCTGATTCGTAGAGCTAATAAACTTTTTTTTTTCTAACCATGTAATTACCTCTAACATATTATATACATCCCGTAGTCCTATTTTCAATGGTTTGGTAACATTAACCAAACCAAACTTTAACTTTTACCATCATAGCTTGCGTAAGACTGAAAAAGCTGACTCGTAGAGCTAATGAACTTTTTTTTTCTAACCATGTAATTACCTCTAACATATTATATACACCCCGTAGTCCTATTTTCAATGTAAACTATACACGGAAAAACAAACAAACCGTTGATTTGATGCATATACAATGGATACTAGCCGAAGAAATGGCCTCACTGACTTTTTATCGGCTAACACCGCTCGCTCGGGCCTTGGGCCCTCACATGTTTATTCTAATGATGGAGTATTTCCCGTTTTTTTTTGCGTTTTTCAAGTTTTTATAGTATTTGTCCATTTTAGCGATTCCAAATTACTAAAATTCAACGAAATTCTTTTCAACGAAATTCCACTATTATAGTCCGTTATTTTATTTTCCGTAGTCCGCTATTGTAGTCAAAAGGGACCACAATTAATGATAGAGAAAGGATTAAAGAGAGATGAGCAGAATATTTTGAGAATGTGCTAAACCGAGAGAGAGTTGCAGGAAAAGGTATAGAGGAAAATGAAAAAGTTTGTGATACTTTGGACGTGAAGGAAGATTTATTTTATGAAGAAGAATTAGCCACAATACTAAAAGGATTGAAAAATAATATTCTTCAGGTGCTGATAGTGTGGTAAATGAGTTTTTTTTTAAATATGGCGGCTCTGAGGTTAGACATAAGTTACTGAAGATTATGAATATGATTTTTGAAAAAGGGGAAGTACCAAGCAATTTTAGAAAAGTATTAATCAAACCACTGTATAGGAAAGGTGATAAAGAGTGAGGGTGGTAATTATCGAGGCATTAAACTGGTCTCTGTAGGTTACTTAGAGACCAAATTACTTAGTAATATGGTACTTTTCATACTGAGAGATGCTGTACGCGAAGTTTAAAAAAAGAACAGTGCGGTTTTAGACAAGGTAGACGAGGTGTCGACCAAATTTTCACACTTAGGTTAATAATGGAGAAGGGCCTGAATTATTAAACTCCTTTGGTCCTCAGTTTTATAGATTAATAGTAAGCGTTCAATTCTGTTCATAGAAGAGCTTTAGCAAAGGTTTTATCATAGTATGGTATACCAGACAAATATATTATAGTGATTAGAACTATGTACGAGAATAACATTGCTGCGGTTAAGGTAGGAAATGAGGTCAGCAGCTAGTTTCGTATTAAATTAGGAGTTAAACAACGTTGCGTTTTATCACCATATATATGGATCAATTTGATGGAATTTGTCTTAAGAAGCACAGGAAAGGCAATAGGAGACCACGGAATGAAATTGGGGGGGGGGGACTCTTCCCCCCCTGGTATGAGGCTTTAAGCATCTTAGATGAAAGTTTAAGAAAAATGAATGAACTTTTAGAAGTTTTGCGAGTTCAGAGTGCTGCAATAGGTTTGAAAATAAAAGACTAAGTCACTAAGGCTAGGAATTAGTGAAGATGAAAAGTTGACGTTGGGCAACAAAATGATTGATCAGGTGGACTGCTGCACTTACCTACCTAGGTAGCATTATTAGTAAGGATGGAGGGAGCAGTGAAGATGTTAGAAGTAGAATAATAGCCAAGGCTCAGGTTTTTGTTCACGGTTAGAAAAGATTTGGAAGATAAGTGTTCAAACCAAGATTAGAATATTGGAAGCTATAGTGATTATAGTTGCCAAGTATGGCTTTGAAACATGGGCGCTCCAGAAAGCAGATGAAGATTTGCTAGATTTTTTTTCCCAGAGAAATTGCCTATGGATTGTTCTGGGCATTCGGCTGGCTATCCGCATTTCAAACAGTAGGCTGTATGAAAAGTGTGGTTCAATCCACACTTGGCTCCAAGGCTATAATGAGAGAAAGGTTGAGATGGTTAGGGCAAGTTCTGCGGATGAAGGATGATATATTTCCAAAGATTGTCCTTTTCGGTGAACCGTCTAGGGCTAAACGTTAAGCAGGTCGTCCGCGTTTTGGGTGGGAGGATGTCATAAAGAAAGATTTGAAGGAATGGGGAACTTCCTGGGAGGGTGCAAAGATGGAGGCTTTTAATAGATTGGGATGGAGAAGGAGCGTGCGTAGCTGTGTTGGTCTCAATCAGCTGGGTGCTATCGTGAGTTATTGTTATTATTAGTAGTAGTCCGTTGTTTCAACATCTGACAATGTAAAGTCCTAAATTTTGAAAAATACAGTTTACCCCCTCCCTCAAATTTTAGTGAATTGACACAACTTTTTATTTGTCTGTAAATGGACATTATATGGTGGGTACATGAAGTTGGAGCCCTCGCTGATGGGGAGGAGCTGAAGGGATAAATGGGAGTAGTGAGAAGTTCGAGTACATGTGTTGGATATACTAGAATATACCCGTAATATTTTGAACAGCTAGGTTTTTATGGGTTTTTCGGCTTTTTTTCATATTTTCCCATAATTTTCTTTTTTGCGAAACTGGCCAGAACCCCCCCCCCCCCCCCCTTTAGATTGTATTCTGTCTGCCTAGTTACACGAATTCAATTCTAGTGGGGCCAAGGTTATCAAGAAATAATACATCTATAATGAAACGGTTGGTGTTATTGCCTAATTAATCAATGGCTGTTTAAATTCTGACGAGAACCCCCAAGATAAGGCTTTATCTCTACGTCCTTTGTTGAAACAGCTTGATGCTAGGACACGGATGACGAGAAAGCTGACACCTGTGCCATATACCTGTCACTTTATCGAAAAGCGCGTAATGCACAATTTTATTGTCTTTAATGGCATACAGACATAGACGGAAACGCACTTGGGGTCGAAAGTCAGAGGAGAACTGTAAAAAGATCTGGTCGCTCCAGCTCAAATGACTTTTTTGGGTTAATTTATGGCAGGAGGTCGCTAAGAGCAACTTGACATGGTTATTAGCAAATAAGAGGGAAAGAATAATACTTGAGATCAGAGAAAAACAATACTGATAATTCAGATGATTTTTTCTAGATAGGTTAGTCCGATAGTTAAAATCAGATGAAGCATTTTTTGTATCAAACAGTTCGTGGTAACGAACAGTAGTAAGGAGCGACCCGGCTCAATAGTAACCGAACTCTGTTAGACGGAATTTTAATACCACTAGTTACATCAAGAATCACATTTTAATGCGGATTTTAAATATATAAGTTTCATCAAGCTTAGTCTTACCCATCAAAAGTTACGAGCCTGAGAAAATTTACCTTATTTTAGAAAATAGGCTTCTACACCCCCTAAAAGTCATACGATCTTAACAAAAATCACACCATCAGATTGAGTGTATCAGAGAACCCTACAGTAGAAGTTTCAAGCTCCTATCTACACAAATATGGAGTTTCGCATTTTTTGCCGGAAGACAGATCACGGATGCGTGTTTATTTGTTTTTTTTTCCCCAAGGGTGATTGTATCGACTCAGTGGTCCTAAAATGTTGCAAAAGGGCTGATTCTAACGGAAATTAAAAGTTATATTGCCATTTTAAAGTGACCCGAAAAATTGGAGGGCACCGACGCCCCCTCCCACACTCATGTTTTCCTCAAAGTCACCGGATCAAAATTCTGAGATAGCCATTTTATTCACCATACTCGAAAAACCTAATAACTATGTCTTTGGGGACGACTTATTCCCCCACAGTCCCCGCTGGAGGGGCTGCAAGTTACAAACTTTGACTAGTGGTTACATATAGTATTGGTTATTGGGAAGTGTACAGACGTTTTCAGGAGGATTTTTTTGGTTTGGTGGGGGAGAAGTTGAGTGGCGGGGGAAGATTTCTGTTCGTTTTAAGTTTTAATTTCGCTCCTTACTTTCAGTTACAAAAACTGTTTTTTTATTTATTTAATCCTGTTAGAAGAGGACAGCTCATCTCAAGGGACAAAATACGTATATACATTTACGCGTCATACCAAGAAATTGTGAGTCAAATGTCCATCAGTGACCATTAATACATTTTGGATTGGGTTCAGGAGGGAGTAGCGTTAGATTTTGTTGTTTGGAAACATGACCAGTATTGGGTTTTCCGATGGGCTGGTTCATTAGCAGTTTGAGAATAGTAACAAATGTGGATTCATTTCATGTTAATGAAATTAAAGTCTTGACTTTTATTGTAGTGAAAGATCTGGAAATAACTTTCAGTACATTGATTTCACAAGAAATTAAACTATATTTGAAGGTCCTTGAATTTGTCGTGTAACTTCAAAAACTTAATGGTCAAAATCTCATCACTGAGTAGGCAGGGTTGCCATCTAATGAAATCACTAAATTTTATTGATTTCTTGGTTGATTCAGGGATCTTCTTCAATAGCCTAATGATTAATTTGATTTAGTGATTTGGTACTCCTGTCTTATTCAGAATACACTCGAGAAGTTTGCTGAATGTACGACCTATGAATATCGGTTTCACAACCACAAAGACAAATAACGGGTGACAGAATGCGTTGGAATCGTATAATTTGGGCTAAATATTTGCACATTAGGATGGATGGAGGGTAAGGCGTGGTTAGATTAATTTAGGCTAGGTCAGGTTACTTTATCCCTACACCCCCCAAATATGCAAATATATACCCCAAACCTTATTATTATATAAACTGATGTGTTTATACAAAACCAATTTATATATATAAACTTATATACACTGATTTATATTATATTTTCATCATATTTTGATTTATTTTATTGGGATGAAACTTAACGTCACTTCCCGAGTGTGTTCTGAATAATACAGGAGTACCAGTGATTTTTTAAGGCAGCAAAAAAAATCACTAGAAATAGTGACAAATCACTAGGGGTGGCAACCCTGTGAGTAGGTGACCCTTTTTGTTGCCTTGATCCTTACTAAAAAATAATATAAGTCCACCAATCGTTTCCGTCACATGTATTAAGCCCTTCCATTAGGTTCTAATTGACCCAAAAATCAGTCAGTGTTTGTATTTCCTGTATCTTTTTGTCGGAATATCTACCGCCAATGCGTCTCTGCCCAAGACGGTGAAAAACATTAGTTGTTATTTCCCAAAATTATATCCTAAACTTTCTGTGAATCGGCTGTTTGCGTCTCACCGAGTTTTAGGCGCTATTATAGATGAATTGGAAGAGAAAGACATGCAAAATTGGCATTGATACTTTTTTAACTTGCCTTTGATTGCTGACACTCTAAGGTGAACAGACACTGCGGCGACGAACTAAACGCTCGCTGAGATAATCTCTGTACTATATTGAGCTATCGTGCTAAAAAAAGAGTAACAAACCTGTAAAACTTCAATAGTATATTGAGCTTTAACTTCAACATAGAATTAGGGCATGAAGCTTCCGATAAGAGATGAAAAGAAACTCTATTGGCTATGATACTATGGAAGCTGTTCGGACTTGTCTGAAGTTAGGACTTGAATCTAGACATTTGATAGATACCACCGTCGGTGTATGGGACCTCCTGTTTTACTTAATTAATTTGGAGGCCCGTCTACAAAAAGGACTGAGAATGGATAAAAAAACAAAAAACAAAAAAAACGAGCATTTCCAGTAACAAAACAAGGGCAGTAGCATGAAAGTGTAGCCTAATACGAGACAAAAAAAAAAGATCCTATTTTTTAAATAAAAGCATTAAACCATGGGTGACCTGCTATTTTCTTTTTATATTGCTAAGTTTTGAAACTGCGAGTTTTGGGTGTGCTATGGTATATTTATGAGTTGCGTTCCCACAGAAGAATGTAGAGCAAGTATTGGGCGGAACGAAGAAATATAAAATGGATTTTCCTATTAGTGACTATCTTGCAAAAAGGCATTACATGCAGGTTATAAGGAAGCAAGACAGCATTTTAAAGATTCGTGAAGTGAAAACGGCTTAATTCGTTGAGAAATGTTTGCGATGACCTCATACTAGGAAACGAAACAAGTGAACCATTGCAACGTAAAACTTGATCATTTGAATTTCAATATGAGCTGGAACTTAAAAAAGTTTCAACTCATCTATTCCCCCAGTCAAGTACACTAACTAAGATTAGGGCTACTGTGTTCAAGCATATAAGTGGAACTGATTTTAAATAAAAGTCTACTATATCCAATATCCATTGTATCCCTAGTTGTTTTAGAACGGCACCCTCACATTTACCCCCTCTCTCCTACTTTGTTCCGTAAATATAACCAGGCTCCATGTTTACTTTTGGCATATTTTAGCATTAGAATATCTGGAAGCATTGTTCGTTGGAACCTTGGTCTTGCAATCCTAGATTCTTAGGAGTAGGTGCTCGAGTCCTAGTGTCGCTGAAGGTTTGGTTTGGGATGGGGGTCAACGGTGTGACTCTGGGAGCTCAGTCAGAGTCGACAAACCTCCAAATAGAGACATGGAGATCTCTGGCGGGAGAGGACACGGGAAGCGTCAGAGGATTTCCCCTCAACCATGCATAGCACTCCCGGCCAAAGGTAGAGATCCAGGAGATTGGTACTTGCACTACAAAGACCATTGGTCTGTATGCAGAAAATTACCCCCAAGGATTAACCTAGTAAAGAACGAACCCTTGCCCATAGAAACCGAAAATTAAAAAAATTGTTTAAAAAAAACTGCCGAGTGACTAAGAATCACCATTAGGAATAGTAACTACTATTTCGATTAACCTTGATGATAAAACTTTGTTACTAAACAAATGTGTGGGAATTTCAAAAAACAGAATGAAATCCCAAAAATATAGTGTTGGATCCAAATGAAACTGCACCAATTGAATCACCATAGCTGATGACCCCATGCTGGAGAATCGTAGTCCCCCATCTTGGAAAACAAGGAAACTACTTTTTCATAGAGGATGCAGTGATGCACCTCCTTTTTTTGCTTTGTTTTTTCAGTCGCAACAAGGGGGGCACTGAAAAATCATAGGGAGGTACTTGGGGGAAGTTTGAAATGAAATTGGGCACTTGTGTATTACTCAGGACACACTCGATAAGTGAAGTAAGGTTTTTTCGTGAAACAAACTTCGATGCAGGTATATTTTAATTGAATATTTTATATATAGAAGTGGTTAGGTTAAGTTAGGTATTTGATATAATGCTCTTCACCCTTTAATGTGCAAATATATAGCCCAAACTTTTGATAAAGCTAATGAAACGAATTGCAGTAATAAATGGTATTCCACTGTAAGCAAACCACGTATTTACACGCAAATTGAATTTTTTCAAACATGGTCTATTGTTACACTTCCAAAAATGTTGCTTCTCGTAAGAGCATAAAGTCATGTTGTGTCCATTGACGCACTGTTTTGTTGTGGGCAACAACCCCTTATCCTGGAAAAATATAATTGCCTCTTTTTCAGTCTTTGGCAAATCCCAAATCTTCATTTCAAAATCCATGTTCAGACACTATCTTCTATCACTATGCGTAGCAAACTAAATTGAATTTTGTCTTTGTGGCTATAAAACCGGATTTTCTCATAAAATGTACCTGCATCGTAGCTTGTTTCACAAAAGAACCTGACTTCACTTATTGAGTGTGTTCCAAATAATACACAAGTACATGAAATTGCTATATCTAGTGAATTTAGTAACTGAGGAAAGATAACAGTATTAAAGTAAATATAAAATATGTAATACAAAATATTGAAATGATAATTTTCGAAAATACATCTTTGAATACAAGATGATATAACACATATATTTTCTGACAAAATAACAGAAGACGCCTGTCTTTTCAATTTCCTGAAATTTCGCCATATTCCATGTGTTATTGTACTATTGTTCCTTCTACGGCTTGGGTAGAAGTGATAATACAAAAATGACACATTTTTTAACTTTAAAGTGAGGCTTAAATATAAGTAATAGCACTAAAATAAGATAGCACAATTTACAATTACAAGAAAGCACAGGAATTTTTATAAGTTCTTGTGCAAGTGATTAAACAATTTTTTATAAGAAAATCGTATACGGTCATTATTGACAACGTGGTTCACTCTTTACTAGATTCCTGGTAAAAAAAAGAAAAAAAAATGAAGAGTTTTTCTTGTGGGTGATGTATTCAAGATTAAAGTGAGGAACGATGTGGCCTCTATGCGTAATTACATAAAAAAAAAGTTTTTTTAACTGAAAGTAAGGAGCGACATTAAAACTTAAAACGAACAGAAATTACTTCGTATATGAAATGGGTTGTCCCTTCCGCAATTCTTCACTCTTTACGCTAAAGCTTTTAATTGTTTTAAAAAGCAGAATTGTGGCAAAGAGTCATATTTTAGCGTAAAGAGCGAAGGATTGCGGAGGGGACAACCCATTTCATATACGGAGTAATTTCTGTTCGTTTTAAGTTTTAATGTCGCTCCTTACTTTCAGTTTAAAATTATTTTTTTTATGTAATTTCTGAACGTTTTTGAATTAATGCATGTTTGATTTTGGCTCTCCACACATAAATTATTAAAATGAAATTTGCATATTAATTCCTCTTTTGGCTAAATGGCTTTCTCTTAGTTTTGATCAGACGATTTTGAGAAATAAGGGGTGGGGAAGGAGGCCTAGTTGCCCTGCAATTTTTCGGTTACATAAAAAGGCAACTATAAATTTTAATTTTAATGAATGTTTTTATTAGTAAAAAATACACGTAACTTAAGAATTAACTTACGTAACAATTATATTCTTAAATGTTTATTATGTATATGAGGGGGTTTGTACCTTCGTTAATACCTCGCTCTTTACACTAAATCATAATTTTTGTCCCAATTCTTTAAGAATGACCGCCGTAGAATAAATAGTTGAAATTGCTAAAAATACTATAGCATAAAGAGCGAGGTATTTATCTCCTCCTAAACACCTTGCTCTTTATGCTAAAGTATTTTTAGAACCCCTCATTTGCGTAATAATCTCTGTTCGTTTTAAGTTTCAATGCTACTCCTTACTTTCAATTGAAAAAACTTTTCCATGTTTATTTTTTCATTGTTTTTTTTATAGTAATTTTAGAAAATCCTGCGCCCTTTTCATTGAATTTCTGTTCCCCCATGACATATTTCTCCAAGGAGAGATCCTCCCACATAGCCCCCTCCCCTCAACCCTACCCCCAAAACCAAAAAAATCCCCCTGAAAACGTCTGTACACTTCCCAATAACCATTATTATATGTAAACACTGGTCAAAGTTTGTAACTTGCAGCCCCTCCCCCAGGGACTGTGGGGGAGTAAGTGATTCCCAAAGACATAGTTATTATGGTTTTTGACTATGCGGAACAAAATGGCTATCTCAAAATTTTGATCCGTTGACTTTGGAGAAAAAATGAGCGTGGGAGGGGGCCTAGGTGCCCTCCAATTTTTTGGTCACTTAAAAAGAGCACTAGAAATTTCCATTTCCGTTAGAATGAGCCCTCTTGCAACATTCTAGGACCACTTGGTCGATACGATGACCCCTTGGGAAAAAAAAACAACAAAAAAACAAATAAACACGCACCGGTGATTTGTCTTCTGGCAAAAAATATCAAATTCCACATTTTTGTAGATAGGAGCTTGAAATTTTTGCTACTGGGTTCTCTAATACGCCGAATGCGATGGTGTGATTTTCCTTAAGATTCTATTACTTTTAGAGGGGTTTTCTCACTATTTTCCAAAATAAGGCAAATTTTCTCAGGCTCGTAACTTTTGATGACAAAGATTAACTTTGATGAAACTTATATATTTAAAATCAGCATGAAAATCCAATTCTTTTTATGAATATTTTAGCGTCAAAATTACCTTTTTTAGAGTTTCGTTTACTATTGAGCCGGGTTGCTCCTTACTACAATTTCGTTACCACGAACTGTTTGAAAATTGTTTAAAAAACCACAGTCACACACATCAATGAAGACAAAATAATGCACGGCTAGTAAAAAACGAATTTGAGTTGAAGAGGTCGTATTTGAGGCGGGGTAGTTCTCTTATTATTTAGGGAAACCCAGAACATTGTATCAAAAACGAACAAAAATTAAATAAAATCAAAATTTGATTTATGTATATTAGTTTAAATTCCATTGGCAGGGAAAACCAGGCTCATGTTTCAATTCTTGGAATAATATTTGCAATTGAAGGTGGGGGCTATAGCCCTCCATAACCAATATGATAAACATAGTCTTAGCAATATTCCCTGAAAGCATAGGGGACTTGAGATGAATTTTTACTCTCCCTCTCCCGGTCTAATTCTATATTTATATTTTGGGCTAGGGAAGGTTAAGAAATTTAATTAAGAATTAAGTAAGAATGCGCTTTTAGGCTTCAAGCACGCTTCCCCTATCTACGTAGAGATCCATTAGCTCTCATCGACAATGGCCGATGTGATATTTTTAGTCAAATGTTTTTTTGGTGTTAAGAGGTAACGGGTAGCTAAGTGGAGAATGAGGGGGATCTAAATATGGCATCCAAGATATTGGTGAAATCCCAAGGAGTGGCAGTACTGAAGCTAGTTCATGATGTTAAAGCCAGGACGCCAACTGCCGACGTCTTAAAAGAATGTAAATCAGGGCCCAAAAGAGTGATCTTTGCCAAAAAAGACCCAATGCAAAAAAACCACATTTTTTCAAATGTATTTAAATTGAATTCAGAAGGGCTCCCTATTTAAATGAACCTTTTCTAAGAATCGTTCTTTTTATAGCTAAATGTTTTCTATGTTTTTCTTTCAGTCAAAAATATTTGAAATTGCATGCCTGTTGGATTTACATTTGTTAATTTGATTTTGATCTCTTCTCCTCAAATGGTTGGAAATGCTGGAAAGACGACTGGAGGACTAGGGCAAGGCACGGGCAGAGATAACAGAGATCATACCAGCTAGCAGTTTTATCTTTTGCACTCAATTAATTTAATTTTAAGTTTTTCATTCGCTATAAATTTTTCTATTACCATTTCGTAAAAATGTTCAAAACAGATACATTTTAGGTAAAAATTGGCAAAAAGAGTGATTCCGTCCTTTGAGGAAAAGAGTGCAAATAAGGTAAAAAAGAGTGCAAAACATGAGAGTGTGCAAGTTGGCAACCCTGGTTCAACTGCCATGCTTTGATTAATAATTCGGTGTATTAAACGTTTAACATTTAATAGGACGCCATACCCTGCCATCCCAACGGTCAAATCTGTTAGCACTCTTTGACTATTTGCTTATATTTAAGAAGTATTTAGGGTCACAAGCTATCGAGCTATCATAATGATTTAAGTTTTTTGCCGTAGGCAAAAGTCTTTTCTTCTAATAGTAATTGTAATTGCTAACTGCAGCACCAACCTACCCAAGGCCAATACAGCTGCCCAAGTTCCTCGTCCACCCCAATCTATTCAAAGCTTCACTCTTTTGCACATAACAATAAGTTTCAATTTTCTTCAAGTCTTTCCTAAACTGTAGTAACGCGGTAATATTTGGCTGTGTGAGGCTCATTATAACAAAGAAAAGAAGTACTACATACCCCGCTGTAAATATCAGTCAGCAAAATTAAAATCGAGATATTTATTTGTGCACCACCATTCTGCTAGGGCATAAAAACAGACTGAACGCTATGCCATGACTGAAAGTGTTCAACATCGAACAATGTAAAAAAAATAAAAAAGAGATAACATTGAATCTAAAAATAGTAAAATCCAGCTAAAAATGTACAAGCGAAAATACAAAGATTATAATGTCAATAAAAAGTCAGCCAAAGAAAATATGAAAAGAAAACTCAAGATATGACATTCTTATCTCGTTCCTGGGGATAACTTGCTTCGACTTATTTGTTGCTATCAAAATCCTCGTAGTGTTAGTTGTGATGCCTCAAAAACCTTAATGATATCCCTATTCCTGCTTTTAAAGATATCCCTACCCCTGCTTTAAAGGCATCCCTACCCCTGCTTTAAAGGCATCCCTATCTCTGCTTTTAAAGACAACCCTGCCCATGTTTTTAAAGACATCCCTATCCCGTCATTCAGACTACAGCAACCAGGTGCATGTTACGTCATGGGAAATGTTTTCCAAGAGACGCAGGTGCATGTTACGCCATGGGGAACGGTTACTTTGCATGTTACATCATAGGGAATGTTTTCTAAGAGAAGCAGGCGCATGTCACGTAATAGGGAGGGTTTACTTTGGTTGTTATGCAATAGAGTTTGTTTACTTTGGGTTGTTACCTAATAGGGCTTTGACTGTTACGTAATAGGACATGTTAGAGTCCACTATTCAAGCGGAGAATTTTTTAAAGACGTTTTTCTTGGAGGTGCAGGTGTCTGTTACATAATAGGAAGTATTTACTTTGCTTGTTACGTAATAGGTTTTGGGTTAGTTACATAACAGGACTCGCTAGACTCCATTAGTCAAGCAAGAAAAACTCGGTTGTAACTTGGGGGCACAAACGTGGGTGTTACATAATGGCAGCGCACACGTGGGGTGTGACTCAATCTTGCGTGATTTGATTGATTTATTGGGGGTTAAGTAATCTTACGTGACTTGGTAGATTTACTGGGAATGAAGTAATGGCAGTGTAAACGTTGGTGTTACGTAATGACAAATTACACGTGGGATGTTACGTAATTATTCAAGAGATTCCATCTTCTTCCATGATGTTCTTTTTTTCTCCTGGGACATTTATTAACTAAGGATTTCATGTTCACATCAGGAATCAAAAGGGATTCCCCCTCAATAGAATGGAGCACTAACCAGTTGGGTTATAAAACTCTTTCTAATATTTTGATTTGGGAAATAGATTCTACGAAATAGCCTATTGCACATAAGGAGAATCCCCTTTTTGCGCATACTAGAACAATTAATTGATTCGCATCTTTCCTAACCATCATCACCGAGCCATGTAACTATCCAGAAAAGCTATTGATTTTTGCTATATTAGATATACCTGCACGTTACTTTACATTAGTGCTGTTACGTAAGCCACACAGATTGCGTTACATAGCAGATGTTACCTTGCATTGACATTTTATATTTTATTCCGCAAGTGATTACGTATTAAAGTTATATCCTAAAACAAGGAATCTAAAGAATGAAGGCTTTTGTAGATACAAATTTCATTAATCAAAAACTTTGTAGAATCGTGAAATCACCAAAAATGCAGTTAAAACTCAACAACGGAAAAAACAAAACGCGAAAAAAGCTTACAAGGATAAAATATGAGCGAAAGGAACCATGAATGAAAGAAAGGTGGGGACCCTAGCAAGGAATTTCAGGGGGTTGTGGATGGTATTAGAGGTAAATTAAAGCTCTATTAAGAAGTCTTCCCGAGAGCTTTTAATGAAAACGCCACCTTCTCTGAGCCATCACTATGCATATTCACGCCACTGTTCCAATATGTGGCTGGCCAACACTAGCAAGCAACTCCATACGGGATGGGTTGTTACTAGAGGTAAGTTAAATCCACATTACGACCTATTTCTGAGAGGTCTTAATGAAAATGCGGCGTTTCTTGGAGCCAAGACTAAGCATATTCATGCCACGGTTATGATATGTGTCTGGCCCAACCCCTAATAGCCAATTCTAGAGGGGAAGCTTGTTATTAGAGATAAATTTAATCCATATTAAAAGATATTTCTGAGACATTTTAATGGAAATGCTACGTTTCTTTGAGCCAAGGCTATGCATATTAACACCACCGTGACAATATGTGGCTAGCCCACCCTAGCAAGTAATTCCCGATGGGGGGGGTTTATTAGAGGTAAATTCAATCCATATTGAGACTAATCCCGAGAGGTCTTAATGAAAATGCCGTGTTTCTTTCAGCAAAGACTATGCATATTCACACCACAGTAACAATGCGTGGCTAGCCCAACCCCTAGCAACCAATTCTGGGGAGGGAAGGCCTTGTTAATAGAGATAAATAAATCCATATTCAGAGGTATTTCTGAGAGGTTTTAACAAAAATACTACGGTTTTTTTAGCTGAACCTATCCATATTCACACCAGCGTGACAACATGTGGCTAGCCCACCCTAAAAAGTATTTCCAGAGCGGGTGTTATTAGAGATAAATTTAAGCAATATTAAGAGATACTTATGAGAGCTTATAATAAAAAGGTTTCTTTGGCCGGGTGTTAGATTTCAGTCCCCCCCCCCGCCGGAAAATTCTTTTAACACGTCCCACCGTCTATCACATTGAGGTTGTCTGGCAAAAACACGAACCATTGGATTTAAATAACATTATGATCATAAAATTGTCTGAAAAAATGCCTTTGGAATGATGAAGGGGGCCGGAGGGCTCCAGAGGGCCAGTAATAGCGTGACACGGTGATGTGAATTAACAGAGTGTATAACGGAGGGCTGGGTTGCCAAAACGTGAATCAATCGATTTATTGCGTGAGTTTTAACAATAAAATATCTGGAAAATGTCTTAGGAATAATAAGGGGGTGGTAGAAAGTGCCAGAGGGCCAGTCATAGTGTGTGGTGTGAATTAAGATGGTGTATCACGTTGAGTTTGGCTTGCAAAAACACGAACCGTGAAAAAATGCCTTTGGAATGACGAAGGGGCCAGAGGGGCAGTAACAGTGTGACACGGTGGTGTGAATTAACATTGTGTATCACCTTGGGGGGACGGAGTGTTGCGATAATATAAACAAATGGATTTAGTGCATGATTTTTAACACGAAAATATCTGGAAAATGTCTTAGGAATCATCTGGGGTGCTAGAGGGAGCCAGAGGACCAGTCATAGTGTGGCATAGTTGTGTGAATTGAGGTGGTATGTCACGGACGGTTGGCTTACAAAAACAAGAACCGTTGGGTTTAAATCATATTTTTAACAAGAAAATATCTTGATCATGTCCTAGGAATGAGTAGGGAGCCAGAAGCTGCCAGAGGGTAAGTAATAGTGTGGCGTGGTGGCTTGAACTGACATGGTGTAATATAGAGGGTTGGCTTGCGAAAAACATGATCCAATGGATTTAATGCATGATTTTGAACATGAAAATATTTGAAAAATGTCTTAGGAATGATAATATTTATCACACTGGTGCCACGGGCCAGCCACATATTGCCATGGTGGTGTGAATTACTTGGACTAACATGTTCTAACAGCTTTAAGTTAATGTGGGAGGTATTAAAATAATTTTTTGGGAGAGGGGGGGGGGTGAAATCTAACACCCGGTCAAAGAAACGAGACATTCAAAGAAACGAGATATTTCCATTAAGAGCTCTCAGGAATAACTCTTATTATGGTTTAAATTTATTTATAGTAGAAAGCCTCTCCCTCTCTAGAATAGGTTGGTAGGGGTTGGTCCAGCCACATATCGTCACGGTGGCGCGAATATGCATAGTCTTGGCTCAAAGAAACACGGAGTTTTCATTAAAAGATTTCAGAAATAGCTCTTGATTAAGATTAAATTTATCTCTAATAGCAAGCCTACCCCTGATTGAATTGGATGCTAGGTCCCCCACTGAAATTGGATGCTAGGCCCCCGGTGGGTAGGTTAGGGGCCTGGTGAAATTGAATGTTAGGGCCATGATTGAATTTGATACAAGGGGGGCCCCGGTGGTTATGTTAGGTTAGGGGTCTGGTGAAATTGGATGCTAGGACCCCCCGTAGAATTGGATGCTAGGGCCTCCAGTGAAATTTGATACTAAGAGTCCCATTGGAATTAATTGCTAAGGGACCCTTCTGGAAATGCTCGTTAGAGCCCCCGATGTAATGGGATGCTAGGACCCTCGATGGGTTGGTTAGGGGTCCGGTGAAATTAGATGCTATGGCCCCCAATAAAATTGGAGGCTATGTCCCCCGGTTGTTAGGATAGGGGCCCAGTGAAATTGGATGTTAGGGCCCCATTGGAATTGGTTGCTAGGGCTCCCGGTTGTTAGGTTAGGGTCCCCGATGAAATTGGATGCTAGGGCCCTCTGATGGAATCAAATGCTAGTGCAAAAGGTGTAGGGTTAGGAGTTTGATGAAATTGGAGGCTAGGGTCCTCGATGGATTGGATACTAGGGGGCCCATGGGAATTAGTTGTTAGAGTCTAGCGTCTTGAAAGGTCCCTCACTAGTGGACCCCGAAGGGTTTTTCCTGGCCCTTTCAGGCTTATAATCATAACAACCAATGAAATTCTGATTGGAACGGCTTCTGAAGGTTTTTAAACAATCAAAACCCTATTATGTAACAAGCAAACCCTATGACGTTACATCCAAGGAAATCCTGATTTGGAGGGTCTCGTAGGTTTTTTTTAAAGAATCAAAACCTGCATCTTGAGTGAATCACCGTTCAATTTAAGATCATTAAAGGAAGAAAGGAGTAGTGGCCATGTGTCATTTTAAAGTACCTATGACATTACAACTAGAGTTTCGGTTGCTATTAGCTTGGGTCGCTCCTTACTCGCAGTTTGTTATAACGAACTGTTTGCTTTGTTCCTTACCTCTTCAGCCAAATGTAAGGAAAACGAAATTGTTGTGTACAGAAACGTATGTTCTATTGATTTATATGAGAAAAATCGCCTGTTAAATTGCATAAAAAAATTCCATAAAAAAGAATTACTTACAAAGAAAAGATTAATACTTAATGACTTAGAGTATTTGGTTAAAAGTTAAACAGCCATGTAAAAAATCGTTAATAATCAAGTGTATGAAGAAATTCCTTGCGACTCTGGAAATTGAAGCAGGAAATTGTTTCCAAAAAATTGTTCACATACCTTCGATGAAAGAAATATAGTCACTTCTTAGTTTACAATAGATTTAAGGATTTTCTAATATTAATTCACGATTTGAAACATGAAAAAGTGATATTTCAATATAAAACAGCAACCAGATGGCAAATAAAAAAGGTAGAATTCGTATCCCCATTGAGGATCTTTTCATTATCTTTAACGAGCATCATCCAGGGGTGTCAATTGGCGTGGCAGAGGGGAGGGATTTCTGCCCCTCTATTTTTTGCCCCTCTGACCAGATTTTGAAATTTCCTTTTTTCGATATTTCAATTGAAAAATGATTTCGTTCTTGGTATTTTCATTGAAAAATGAAGAAAAACAGTTAAAATACAAAATTAAGAAATTTGAAAATTAAACAAAAATATACTTTGCCCCTCCCTCCTAAATTTCGTGAATTGTCGCCGCTAATATTGTCTACTGGATAACACTGTGCAATGCACAAGGGGATGTTATGGGGTTTGAACCGGCCCAAAATGTTTTGTCTTACTCGTTAAAAAAGGAAAAAAATGCATATAAACAAACTTTTCAAAGCGTTTTCGAAGTTTTATTCCCCCTTCCCTTCTCCCCCAAAGAAAAATTCTGGATGTGTCGTTTGCTGTGCATGTGTATCTCAACTTCAAGGTGAAACCCAGGAAAATAATCAACTTTGATATTAAATGCTAAATATGTTGTATTACGATAAAGTAATAATTTTCTGTTCTCGGGTTCAAGGTTTCTTCGATTTAAGGCCACCTAAAATACTGGTCCAGAGCTCGAGATTTGTTGAAAGCTACTTTAACATAGTTCAATGTTAATCAAATTATAGTTAAATTAATCAAATTAATTTAGTTCAAGTAGAGTTTTAGCCCAAGACCATCCTTCATAAAGAAGCGCAAATAGAATTAATGCTGTTTTAGTTCAAGGGAAAATTCAAACAATTAAAATTGTTTTAGGACTTCACACTAATCATCTCAGAGGACTTACAACCAATAGTTTAAACTGGTCAGCAGGGTTTCCCGGATCTTCCCAGCAACTATCGTATCTAAATGCCCAGCTCACTAACCCACGACAAACAGTGTCAGAGTTTAGCTGTGATCCGGCTGGAACGAGGAACCTTCGTAGTGGTAAGATAATCATTTTTATATAGTGGTAAAATAGTAAACATTACACCTTCATAGCCTAAAAACTGGATCTAAAGAGAATCAAATATTTGGTAATTAGATTTTTAGTGAAGCTATTTGTTGTCTGGATTCATTATTATTTTGTTTCAATATTTTTTTGAGGCATTTAGATGATTTTGGCTATTGTTTGTGGTCCACGCATCTGTTAGATATGTGCTTATATAATTATCATATTATAAGATAATATAATTATATTATCTTTACTTATATAATTTCTAGTAAAATGACACTTATCTATACAAATGTTAATTTTAATACCCCCCCCCCCCCCCAATAAATTCATCCGTATGTTCACATAGACGATACTAGATGACTTATGATTTTAATTACAAATCTTGCACTCAACCATAAAACTTTCCCTTTATTCAAAACTGATAGCCCCCATAATCCCGTAGGAGCTTCCAGGTAAAGTTAGGATTATTTTAGCCTCGAACACTAAATAGAGCTTGACCTGACTTTCAAAGCCAATGCCTAATTGGAAATGTATGGTCCTGGGGTACTAAAGCTTTTTTTTGAACCATTTAGAGGAAGCGTTGGTCGAAACTTTCCGTTTTGTTTTGCTATATTGTGCGTATACCAAGTGAAGTATTTTTCGCTTGTATAAATCACATTGTCATAAAATTATCAAATGAAACTGGATTTACTTTTTCTCTAAATTCTTTTCTCTAAATCTGTTTGATGAAGCTGAAGCTTAAAGATCTTATGGACGGTAAGGTTAATCCTTTTGTTTCCATATCCCAATGCACATCCCAAGTGTTCCAGATGTTTTGGCCCTCATGTGAATTTCAAGGAAAACCCTTGCCAAGCCTCCCCAAAATTTGCAAATTGCACTATGGAACACGTAAGTTTTAGTCTGAAATGCAAAGTTCTCCGATCGGCTCTCAGTAACGCTAATAAATAAATGCTCAAACTCCGTTTAGCTTTGTGTCCCTTAATATTAATGGTACAAAGGACAAGGATCTACTGATTAGTGAGCTGCTTGAAAATGATATTGTGTTTTTACAGGAACACCTTCTCTCTAAAGTGAATGTTGATAGCCTAAAGCGTTTTCGGACCCATTATAACTTCTTGAGAGCCACCCAGAAAACCCGTGGTAGACCATCAGGAGGTCTGGCCATCTATTTCAGACACAAGACTCAGCCGATATTATTGCAAAGCGACGCTAGCATCTTAGCGATAAAATGTGGTGATA
The DNA here is from genome assembly GCF_032884065.1 of Artemia franciscana. NCBI lineage: Eukaryota > Metazoa > Arthropoda > Branchiopoda > Anostraca > Artemiidae > Artemia > Artemia franciscana. Next base: position 41,207,325 of record NC_088866.1, on the reverse strand, counting down.
CCGCATTTATAAAAATTTATTTCCCCTGTAATAAAAAGATTGTGTAGTCATTGTCTAGCTTTTCACAAGCATGTAATCGCCTATAAACACTACTTAGCGACCTTTCAAAACAAAATACCAAGTGGGTTCTTGCAGGCGACATGAACACTGACTTATTATCTAATTCTGACCGATCTGAAATCTTTCTCGATTCACCACCCGAAGGATTCCGTCTTGGTCATAAAGATCTTCTATTTACTTATATTCACTATCGTGGTGAACTTACTTCCAACCTTGATCATTTAATTGTATCAGATTCAACTCTACTTTCATCAATAGTTCATGTGGACGACTCTAAAATCGACGACGATCATTTACCAATTACGTGCCAACTATCTTGCTCCATGGCAAGCTCTGTGCAACGTAACTCTCCCAAGTGGTTCTCAAAGTTAAATTGGGAAAATACCAATATTCCACTTTATGTATTGACATTGTCCCAGTTATTATCATCTATTAAAGTGCCTTTCCACTTATTGCAAACATCTGTATCTACAACTTCAACTCGGGTAGATATCAACTCGTATTATCAGCAAATAGTGTTCTGTCTAAAGTCTGCCGCTAAAAAAGCTGTTCCCTCCGAGTGCGTGCGAACGGGTACTCACAATCCCTTTTGGAAAGTTGATCCTAAGTGAAGATGGCTAAGCAAAAAGCTAAGTTCTGGCTCCGTATGTGGATAGCCTGTGATGGTCCTTCTTGTGGTAGAGTCCATCAAATAAAAAAGAAGACCCAGCGAGAGTACAAGTATTCGCTGCGTAAAGTGAGACTGAATGCCTGGGATGGTCCTTGTGACAAGAAATCCTGGGATCGTGTTATAAACAGTGTAAAGTGTTCACCTCCAATTAATTCGTCTCTTCGGCTATGTGACTTCGTTTCTCATTATAAAAATATTTTGCTTTCATTTAATATTAATCTCCAAATCATTTTACAAAGCTTGTCAACTCAATCCTCCCAATTCGGTGTCGGTGGAATCTGGTGTTATACTCCGAGCTCTTAAGCAAGTGAATAAGTCTGAGTCTCTCGATAGTGATGGTCTTTGCTTCAAGTTTTTTGCTTATGATTGTCCCGAACTGCTGAAGCATTTGTAGTTATTGTTTCAGATGTGTTTGGCACAGTCCGTTGTGCCAGATAGTTTTTTGTCCGGTTGTATATTTCCCATAGTTAAGAGGGGTAAGGATCCCAGTGCTTGCTCTAATTACCGTCCTATCACTGTGTCTTGTTTTGTTAGTAAGCTATTTGAATATGTACTGCTACCGGTCATAAACTCCAAGTGCAATTTTACACCCTTCCAGGTTGGTCTTAGAAAAGGTATGGGCTGCGTTCAAGCTCACCATATTATAGGTCGGCTAATGAAACAAGCTGTTGCTCAAAAAAGTCCCCTGTATTGTTTGACTGTTGACATATCTAGTGCTTTTGACAATGTAATTCATTCAAATGCTTTGTTTTCTCTAGCAGCCTCAGGTGTTAACCTTTCTATTGTTTCCGTGCTTAAGTATTGGTATGCTAATTCTTCAGTTAGGGTGAAGTGGAATGGCACTGTTGGGGAGTATATTCCTGTTAGAAAAGGCGTTAGGCAAGGTGCCGTGTTATCCTCGAGCATATTTAAATGTGTTTTAGCTTCGTGTCTCCAACGTCTTCAACCGTCAATTTTTTACAATGATAATTTAGGCATTAGTCACTTTGCACATGCTGATGATGTTCTGCTTCTGTTTTGTCCGGACAAAACATAGTCTAATTACCAACTTTTACCGGCTTTCAGCCGCACTATCCATAGTAGGCCTTTCAGTTAATGCCTCCAAATGTGAGTTTTTGTGTTTTGGGAGTCCTTCACCAGCATCACCTCTTTGCTTGGGTTCTTCAACTATACCATGTTCAGCAAGTATTAAATGGTTTGGTCTCTCTTTTTCCACGTCACTTTCGTCTACTTGCTCCGCTATTACGTCCAGCGTGCTGAAAAGTATGCGGGTTGGATACGCGAAAATTTCACCAAATCATGGTCGGTATAACCGAAAAGGACTATGCCCTCTTTATTCTAGTTTTTGCGCCCCTGCTGTTTTCTATCTTTCTGGTTTTGCTTTCCTCCTTCGCAAGAAGGATACAAAGAAAATACGCTTAGGATATTTTAAGTATTACAAGTATTTGCTGCGTCTGCCTCGGTGGTATCGGAATCATACAGTCGTTTCTAAATTTGAGATCGTTGATCCCTCGCGACTGAAACATTTATCTAAAGATATATGTCTTAAAACTCGGCAAATGATTGGTGTTTTTGACCCTCTTTGGCCATTTTTTGAATTGAGGTAATTTACTTATGTTGTATGTTGTTATGCTGCTATGTTCTTTATGTTGTTATGTTTTTTGTCTTGTTTTTTTTGTCTTTTTTTTGTGTGTGTTTACTCCACAGTTTAATGTACTTTGTGGGTTATAAATAAGTTATTATTATTATTATTATTATTATATATTATTATGTGCTACTGTTGTTTTGAATATCAGCTCATATTTGTTATGATTAGAGGAAGACAAGATAGACAAACATAATACTGTTTTAATTTTTTGATTGAACTGATAATTTTTAGTTTTGGAGTTAATTAATTATTAAAATTATAGTCTGGCACTACATCAAGTACAATAAAAAATATATTTTTTTAAATATTTTTCAGTGTTTCTGGAATAGTTGTTTCTTAAATTAGGATATATGTTTTATTACATAAGTTTAGTTGTTTAAGCATATTGGCTGATTAAAACTTGCAATTTGATTAATAAAGGGTATTGTATTCTTATGGGTAGGCTGTGGAGGATCCACCATTACTTGGAAGATAAAGATTGTATAAAAAATGAAATTGGTTTTGTCTACTAGGCTAATTGAACCTTTTACATGGCTAAAATACTCTAAAGAAAGGGGTTGGACCTTTGCCGAAGTTGAATTTTGATCATATTACTGAGACTCAGATACGCAGCTATTTAAACACAAATATCAGAATCCAATTAAAAAGCTTTTCTAGTTCTAAAAACATCTAAAAGAAAATAAACATTCTATTTAACAGTAATAATCTCTAAACTGAGGCAAAAACGAGAGAGAAAAGGAGGGAATAAGAATTTTGGTACAAGTTTTCAATTAATTTTTCGCACTTAAAATCATTCAAAGAAAATGCAAAGATATGCAAAACATTTCGCATACCTTTTAAATACCTATTCATATAATGCTTAAATTTATCTAAAAGCAATCTCCTTGCCTTTTTAAATCCTGATTTGCAAGTGTTACAATTCTGCACACTCATCGAGAATATTATTATTTCAATTTTATCCTCTTTTTCAGTTTTGCCAACATTGCCATCTGTCTCCTCGCCCATACATAACCTCAACCACCTACAAATGCCTCAATACCAACAAAACTGTATGACTATGAAACGAGATAACGCAGTTGCAAGTGATTCTTTCCTTAATCCATTCGTATCTAACAATCTGCAACTTTCCGTAACCATGCATCCGGAAGAGTTATCGATGCAGTTAAAAGAAAAACTTATGAGTCTGCAGTGTAAGCCAACACCAGAGAATGGAGGTGGGAAGATCCAGGATATGCAGAGGCATGGATCTGTCGTTTGGAGGCCTTATTGAAGTTGAAAAAGTGGTTATTACTTGTTCAGTCAGTTCTTTTGGAAATTATGCTGCTTAAAAAGTATTGTCAGATGTTAAAGAAGTAGAACCAGAAGTAGAGAGTTATTGTATAGAGTAGACATAAGTAAAGAAAAGCTTAAGACTAATTTCTATTTTGTATTGTTTTTTCGTGACTTATCCCCTGCATTATCTAACATTTAAAAAGGAAAAAGAAAAAAATCGTAAATCAAGGTTTTAACAGATAATTGATTGATCTTATATTGTTTTCTGTGTAAAACTAATTAAATCCCCCTTAATTTTGTTTCCTCTGAAAAAAGGACAAAGTCGTCAATTGAATTTATTTCCACAAAAATTTATTTGTATCAGTGCCGTCCAAAGCATGGTTGGGAGCAAAGACCACTAAAAAATGAAATAAAACCTTAAAATTAGGATTTATTTCGAAATACTCACAAGTCTGATTGTTTCACAAGTGAATATTGACTACCATTGAAAATTGTGAATTAAATACATTAAAACTGTGAATTTATTTTCAAAATATAGAGAATCAAAGTTGATTCAGACTTATGTCAAATGTTTAAATATAAAATGTATCGTAAACAATAAATTCAAAAATAAAAATAAAAAAGAATTTCCCTAAGAAAAAAATAAAAAAGAAGCACCTATGTTGGTCAGTGTTGCGCAACAGCTGAACTAAAAGTTTAAGTACTATCACTACACAGTCTATCGCATATGGGAACAGATCTTACACCAGAGTTTTTACGGTGATGCTTTAGGGGGTGGCAGATCCAAGTATGTCAAAAACTAAATTTTGAGGCTACAATTTTTTACCTTTTAGACTAATCTTTGGGATGAAACATTTCCTTTTGTGTATGTGGCCATGGGTAACACATATTGTGAAGAACATTCGGCAAATAAAAAGTTATTATTATTCACTAAAAAAGTAAAGGGAAGAAAATTATTAAAAACTCTTAATACATGGCTTTATCAAAAAATCGCTTATTAATTTTGATTTGAACTGCAATCTGAATTGGAGTCGAAATATACTCTTTTTATTTAACAGCCTTGCTTTTGTTATTCCAAGATTTGTCTACCACCTTAAATAGACCTTAAATAGTCTACCAGAGGGTATTTCAATAAAATTAAAAGATAGAAACTGTTCTCAAAATTTTAACTTAGTGGTCATGTTCGAGTTCTGAAGCACGATCCAAATTCTTTCAAACTAGCCATTATCCATTATCAAAATGACTTTCTGAATAAAGCAATTCAAGTTCACAGTATGTTATGGAAGCAAAACTGGATCTAGATTTTAAAAACAAGCAAAGATAATCATAAATCTGGCTTTTGCCTTAGAAACTAAAAGTGTAAGCTATTGTAAAAAATAGCTACTTTTAGGACTAAAGGACGTATATGACGTTTTCGGAACTTCGAGCTAACTTTATGAGACTCTTTGCTAAAGCAGCGGTCAAATGTGTGCCTAGCTAGACAACATTATCTTTGACCAATCAGTAGGCTACTGCCAATAAAAAAAAAGAAATAATTTTTTTGATCAGTTGAAAATGATTTTATCTAGGTATTGATGTTTAGCTAAGGATGCGTGTGAACTAAGCTTGAGCTGTTCTAAAAGGGAGGAGCAATTGGCCAATGTTTTTCCAGTCACCCATTGATTTTTCATGTCTATATTGCCCCCTCCCCCCTTTTCTTTGAGAACAGATTTTGGCAACTATCCCATAAACGAGAAAATGTCAGATGCGACTTTTAGACTTAGAGCTTGATTATTGTCAATATATATCCTGGCTTACATTTACATTTGATTGCTATGCCATGCATAGTTTTTTCGTGTTCAATTCCCCACAAATAGAGACATTTCTATTTCCAGATAAAGGAAAATAAAGAAGAAAAGATATAGAACAAGAAATTCTAATGTCCAGATAAGAGGAAAGATAAAGACAACTTTATTCTAAATAAAAGAAAACAAATTCAACATCCAGATAACGAAAAACCATATTTCCTCAAAAAAAAAAAAAAATCTTGATGTGTACCTTTTCAAGCGTTTAGTTCGACAAGATCTTAAATAGTTCCTATTACCTGTGCCATAATTTTTTTGGTTTATTTTCATGTACAGAGTTGTTTCAAATATAACTTTATTTGTTTTACATTGCGTTTGTGCTTAGGATTTTTTTTTTACAATTAATATTCTTTATGCAGTTGTCATTACACCGAGATAAAATCTGTTATAAGAAATGGTAAGAATGCTTATCGATATTGGCTAAAACAAAGTAGAAATCTTTAATAAATAGCTAGTTCTGTATGGCATGGTTTGTTCATTAATATCCATTAGGTCTTTCGGTATATAAGATTTCGTTGGTACTGTTTATAATTAATTGACATGGCTAGCCACTGACTTGGATACTCAGGTGTATTCTCAGTACGTACTAGTGATTTTTATTTGATTTACAGACAAAATAAACAAGAGCTAAGAGCTCATATGGCACTTGTGACAGGGCCGGAACCCCACCCCCTAATGCCCAAAACCCCGGCCCCGCCACGAAACCCGACCCCGGCACTGAAACCCACCCCCTAACTCCCCTAAAGAGAGCAGATCCAGTCCGGTTACGTCAATCACGTATCTACGACATTTGGTTATTCTACTCACTAAGTTTCATCTCGATCTCTCCACTCTAAGCGTTTTCCAAGATTTCTGGTTTGCCCCTCCAGCTCCCCCCAATGTCAACAGATCTGGTTGGAATTAGAAATAAGAGCTCTGAGGACATGAGTTCCTTCTAAATCTTAAATTTCATTAAGATCCAGTCACCCGGTCTTAAGTCAAAAATACCTCAATTTTTCTAATTTTTCCAAATTAACACCCTCAGCTCCCCCAAAGAGAACAGATCCGTTCCAATTATGTCAATCACGTATCTATAACTTGTGCTTATTCTTCCAATCAAGTGTCATCTCGATCTCTCCACTCTAAGAGACTGTAAATTATCTACGAAGTAATCTACTAAAAAAAGAAGAAGAAATTTCAGAAGTTTTAATTTTAAAATTGCATGACCATGTGTTGGGATTGGTAAATCCCAAGGAGAGCGGAGCTTATTGACGTGGGCAGGTCTATGTTAGTAGTCGTAAGTGTCCATCTCACCAGACCTACCGTCCTTAATGGATGAGTTTATCAAAAATGGCTCAACTCAGATGACGCCAGAAGACTACATCCCATTAGGTACGCTGCAATGGCTCATTTTAAGTTGGTGTTCATCCACCCTTTCGTGGATGGCAACGGAAGGGTATCCAGGCTGCTCATGAACTTCATTTTAATGAAGGCAAAATATCCGCTCGTAATAATAACTAAAAAAAAAAGCGGATGAATATTTTCAAGCCATAAGAGATGGTGTGCTAGGTGATATCAACCCTTTTGTAAGATTTATAGCTCAAGAGATAGATAAAACCCTAGATGTCTTTCTTTTGGCCAAATCAGACTTAGCATAGCTGCTATGTCTGCTTTTTGGATCATTTAGTTATACCAGCAGCTTAGTTTTAGTTGCAACTTTTGGCTTTATTGTCTGCAGCTGTTGGCTTTGTTTTAGATCCAACTGTTGGCTTAATTGTCTGCAGCTTTGGGTTTAATTGTACCCGCCAAAAAACGTATTAGTTTTACTTGCAACTGTTGACTTTAATGTCTACAGCTGTTGGCTTTGTTTAATTTAGTTTAATATTCGGTTCAATATTCAGTGGAAGTTCTTACCAAAACTGACAATTTGTTTTATATTAAAAAAATATTTTGAAATAGGGAATTTTGAAAACTTGAAACTTTGGCAATCGAAAACAAAAGGAAATTAATTTAAAAAAAATTCCGAAAAAGAGGTTTTCTGACAAAAAGTAAAGGTCATATTAAACTTAAGATCAGAAGAAATAGAAACCTGCAATAACTTAAACTCATAACAACCATATACGTTCTGAGACCATACTGGCTATGCATGACGTATGAAAACAAAGAAAGGAAATAATGAATGAAAAGAGAAAAAACAAATAGGTGAAAAACGAGGATTTTATCATCCAGTAGCAAAATATGAAAAACAAGCAAATATTTCGACAAGGACCTCCGCCAGGTTGTCCTCAGTGCTCAAAAAAAGAAAGAGGAATAAAAGAAACAAAGAAGAAACAACAGCAAAATCTAGCCTTTTTAAGTGAACTGCACGAGAGGAAAAAGACACTGAATAAAACAACAAAAACCAACTTGAAACCAAACCAACTTGAATAAAACAACAAAAAATTCGAAATTCCACATTTTTGTAGATAAGGGCTTGAAACTTCTACAATAAGCTTTTCTGATACGCTGAATCTGATGGTGTGATTTTCGTTAAGATCATATTACTTTTAGAGGGTGTTTCCCCCTATTTTCTAAAATGAGGCAAATTTTCTCAGGCTCGTAACGTTTGATGGGTAAGACTAATCTTTATGAAACTTATATACTTAAACTCAGCATTAAACTGCGATTTTTTTGGTGTAGCTATTGGTATCAAAATTCCATTTTTTAGAGTTTCGGTTACTATTGAGCTGGGTCGCTCCTTACTACAGTTCGTTACCACGAACTGTTTGATATGCGGACAGGTTGTCTTAAATTAGACTGGGCAAAAATATTCATAGAGTCTTTTAATATTAAATTGTTATAAATTGGGCTTAAGGAAATATCTCCCGTGTCTCTATTTATAGCCAAATTTCTATTTATATGTTTTTTTTATCTCAATTGCCTCTTTAAAAGATTGTGGTAGGCCATTTACGGTAGATATTAAAGTTGCCTCTTCAAAAAGAACTAAATGGTCAGGATTTTCGTATATATGCTGGGCCAGAGCTGAATCAATGTTGTCATTTTTATTTTCCAATCTCAGGGACTCATCTATTGAAATTTTGTGTTCTTGCAATCTCTCCCCTAGTTGTTGATGGGTCCTTCCAATGTAAAATTTTCCACATGAACACGGGACTCTGTAGACACCACTACCTAGCATAGGGTCCGTTTTATCCTTTCCCGAGTTGAAAAAATGTTCAACTTTTTGTTCAGTTTGGAAAGAAACAGAGATATTATGTTTTTTTTTAATTTAAAATCAACAGAAAATATCATCAACGAAACATAGACTCAAAAGATATGTTCTTAGTAATAAAATATCTAATTTCAAATCTTTATTACATCAGACTTTATCCGTTCCGGATTTTCTCCAAATTTTAAATATCTCACAAAGGTCTTTCCGACACGTTTTTAATTTAGCAAAAACTCGCTTATCAGAAAAATTTTCAAAACTCGAATTTCAACATTTTCAACAAACACGGATTTTCCTTCCTAGATTTTGTCCTGGCTCTCCTTTGGAAAATCTATCCTCCAAGGTTTTCACACCCAAGGAGCTAAGTATTCTATCAAAAGGACCTAAATTTGCAATGGCTCAGACACACGTAAATATATTAGAAATTATTACGAGTGTGGGGTCCGGTATTTTTAGCTCTCATGGTGAAGTTGAAAATCCAGACCTACTAAGAGGAGAAATAGTAAAGAGTATTCTTGATTATAAGCCGTCATTGTCGCTTACAACTCAATCAAAGGAAGAAATTAAAATCCTCCAAAATTTGAAAAAAAAATAAAAATACAGTAATTACAAGAGCGGAAAAAGGAAACACAGTTGTGATTACGGATTCTGCAGATTATCAAAATAAAATAAATATCCTTTTATTGGATAAAAATACTTATAAAGAAATAAAAACTGATCCCACGGATAAATACACCAAGCAGTTGAGAAAAGAATTAGAAATTTTAAAAGACAATAGACAAATCACCCGTCAAATGTACAGAAAATTTTACCCAAAAGGTTGTTCAGCCCCAAAATTTTATGGTCTACCCAAAATTCATAAGAAGGATACTCTGTTACGTCCTATTGTAGCATGTTATAGCTCTACAGCTACAGGTGTAGGAAAATTCTTAGCTACAATTTTCAAGTCTCTTCTAACAACACAGAAATCTTATATACAAAATTCCATAGATCTTATTGAGAAGCTGAAAAATCATAGTATAACAGAAAAAACTATCTTATCTAGTTTTGATGCAATTTCCATGTACACTTCATGTGATGTCCATAAATGTGAACAGGCCTTACAAAGAAAATTAGAGGAAAATTCTACTTGGTCAGATTATAAAACTTTGAAAATTTACACAATAATGACGCTTATACGTCTTTGCAACAAGTTCTTTTTATATTTTATGTTTCGAGAAAAATTTTTCCTTCAGGTCAAGGGCCTACCCATGGGCACTGTTTTGTCTCCTTTTTTGGCAAATTTTTACTTGGATTTCATAGAACAGTCTGCTTTGAATAGTTTCCCCTTAAAACACTCTTTCTGGTTCCGTTTTGTTGATGATATTCTTGCTGTTTGGGAACATGGTCAGGACTCTCTAAACAATATTTTTGTACATTTGAACTGTTTTGATTCGAATCTTCAATTTACAATAAAACTGGAAATTCAGAAAAAGCTCCCTTTCTTGGATGTTTTAATTATAAAAATATTCTTAGCCTTGATTTTTCTATGTATAGAAAGCCGACCCATAATGATCGGTATAATAGGGGCCGACCCATAATAGGGGTAGTAATTTCTTTAGTCGACAGGGTTCTAAAAATATGTTCACGTAATCATGTAAAATCCGAATTAGATTATGCCAAAGATATTCTATTCTGCAATGGCTATCCAATCAACCTCATTGAAAATATAATAGATAAACGATTAAAAAAGACAAAACAGGAAAATAGAGAGCCCGTCCCCCTTGATTCCATTACACTGGCAATTGAGAAAAAAACTTTCCCAACATTACCATACGTCTCGAAACTCAGCGACAAACTTTGAAAAAAAAACAAAAACATAATATCTCTGTTTCTGTCAAAACTGAACAAAAAGTCGAAGATTTTTTCAACTCGGGAAAGGATAAAACGGACCCTATACCAGGTAGTGGAGTCTACAGAGTCCCGTGTTCATGTGGAAAATTTTACATTAGAAGGACCCATCAATAAATAGGGAAACGATTGCAAGAACACAAAATTTCAAAAGATAAGTCCCTGAGATTGGAAAATAAAAATGACAACTTTGATTCAGCTCTGGCCCAGCATATATACGAAAAACCTGACCATTAAGTTCTTTTTGAAGAGGCAACTTTAATATCTACCGTAAATGGGCTACCGCAATCTTTTAAAGAGGCAATTGAGATAAATAAAACATATAAATAGAAATTTGGCTATAAATAGAGACACGGGAGATATTTCCTTAAGCCCAATTTATAATAATTTAATATTAAAAGACTCTATGAATATTTTCGCCCAGTCTAATTTAAGACAACCTGTCCGCATATCTAATGAAAACCGAAATTGTAGACAGGCGAAATCTGTTGCAAGGCAAAGGATACTTATTCAATCTAATTGGTAACTTCTCTTTCATTGATTTCAAGTTGGTTTTTGTTGTTTGATTCAGTGTCTTTTTTCCTCTCGTGCAGTTCACTTAAAAAGGTTAGATTTTGCTGTTGTTTCTTCTTTGTTTCTTTTTTCCTCTTTCTTTTTTTTTGAGCACTCATATTTTTCTACTGGCTGATTAAATCCTCGCTTTTCACCTATTTGTTTTTTCTCTTTTCGTGTATTATTTCCTTTCTTTGTTTTCATACATAACAACCATAAATTATCATTAAAGAATAAATGAAACCCAAAACGAACAGAAATAAAGTGAACAATCACACCAAAAAACCATACAACAGGTACTAATATAAATGAATAAATAAATCCTCTAAACGAGTAAAGCTTAAATTGAGTATGTAAATCAAGGTTAAAGCGAAAACCAATATTTTCCTATTGAGGCATAAATGAAACCCAAGACGAAGAGAAATTAAATGAGCAATCAAAGCAAACAAACAAGCAATAGGTACTAATATAAATGAGTAAATAAATGTTAAAACGAGTGAAACTTAAATTGAATATGCAAATCCAGCTTGAAACGAACAAAAATCTAGCTATTGATAGGCGCTTTACTGAAAACGAATTATTTTACAATTTTTTTTGTACTTTTTACAACCTTGAAAATAAACATAGAAATTACAGTAAAATTAAATTTTGAACTGGTGAGCTTTCAGCAATTGATATCAGTATATATCAAATATTTAGTTTAATTTTATTAGTTCTTTTCAAGACTGTTCAAAACAAATATAGCTTCACTACAAACAAGAATTTGGACACTGCTCCCTTCCCTAACTGTAAATTTTAAAGTCTACTACGTCATTCGTGCTTCACTGAAAACGAGCTATATTACAAATATTTTCTTTTTCAGTTATTGCATCATTGAACATGAAAATAAAATTACAGTTAAATAAAATCTTGAACTGATGATCGGTCTATATATATACATATCTATAGATATATATATATATATATATATATATATATATATATATATATATATATATATATATATATATATATATATATATATATATATATATATATATATATATATATATATATATATATATATATATATATATATATATATATATATATAACATTCAGTTTGATTTTATTTGTACTTTTCAAGTCTCTTTAAGACACATATAGTTTTCAGTAAAGCGCCAATGACGACGTAGGTTTTTGACTTTTACAGTGAAAGAAGGAGGCAAAACCCAAAGTCTTCTTTGTACAGTTTTGTTCGTTTCAAGCTGGATTAGCATATTCAATTTAAGTTTCAAACGTTTTAGGATTTGTTTACTCATTTAAAATAGTAACTATTGTTAGTTTGTTTGCAATGACTGTGTTGCTAGAGCAACACTTTGGTTTTGTCGTGTTTTTTTTCCTATCACTCCGATTTCATGTTATTCCTAGAAAGTGGTAAGGGTCTAACCTCTGCGGTTTTTACGGAAAGTGTGGATCTTAGGCCGGATTGATGAATATGACTGCATTTTGAAAAACTTCGTAGAACTCTTGCCTGGGGCCAAAAATCTATTGTTTCTACCCATTTCTGTTCGTGATTCCAGCTGAGTTTATCATTCGGTTTTTTGCACTTGGGATTGCGGTAGAGAAATGGTATCAGATTTGCCTGTTAAACTTTAAAAGTTTTCTCATTGCTATAGAAATTAGAGTTTATCCTTCGGTCTTTTTTAAGTGATAACTTTAGAAACTTGGCCTACGGCAAAAATGTCAACTTTTGAACTAAGACAGACATATTTTTTTTCGACGGCAGTCGATAGCTCTTGATGAGCTGATCAAAGCATGTGTCATACATTTTTTGGTAGAAAAAAGACTTCGTGAGATATACCAGTTTGAAAATTTAAAAGGGTTGACAAGTTCAATAGTAGGGTACACATTGAAACCAAAAAAAGGCTGATACCAATTGTCAGACATATAGGGTAGTTTTATGCAACAGTTGGCTGTTAGCTCATAATCATCTTCGGCAATGAGGGGTTCGCAACTTTTGCTAGTTGTTGTACCTATTAATGGTTTCCTGTGTATTTGATGGTAAGACCAATTTGGTTCCAGTGGTAAGACATGTTGGGGACTTGTAAGTAATAATTGGTTGTTAGGCCAGAATCATCTTCATCGATGAGAGGTTTGCAACTTTTGCTAGTTGGAATGAGGGTTTTGCAACTTTTGCGAGTTGGTGTACCTAGAATTTATTTTAAGATACTTACAGATTAACAACTTCAGCGTTTGATTGAAGCGAGGAAACACGAACCAAAGTGTTGCTCTCGCAACGCTTTACTTGACGAAGCCTGACAAAAGTTGCCACAACACCTCACGTTGCCTATGCAACGTAGATCTAGTTGTTTATTTAATTCCTGCTCGTTTTGCGTTTCATTATTGCCTCAGTAGCAAAATATTTTGTTAGTTTTATATTTTTTATTTATATTAGTACCCGTTGTGTGTGTTTTTGCTATGATTATTTATTTAATTTCTGTTCGTACTGGGTTTCATTTATTTTTTAATAGTAATTTCTGGTGGTTTTGATTTTGAGTTGCAGTAAGTTTCTATTTTTTCTGACCTTAAGTTTAATATGGCCTTTATTTTTCTTTAAAAAATTCTTTTTTGAAAAGTTTTTTTAATTAATCCTGAAAAAACAATAAGTCTTTTGAAAGCATTATGATCCAGAAAAGTCTTATTTGAGGGAAAGGGCTCTATGGGCTTTAAAAAACAATGGATGTCCTACCATATAACGACAAAAAGAAATTTACTGTTTCTCTGTTTGTTTGCCCCTTTTTTTTGTATTGTTAGGGTACAAACTTCTTTGGAAACAGAAGCTACATATCCTTTTTGCTGATTGTCAAGCTCTTACAAGTTAGGTTATATTTCCTTTATCTTAGAATTAAATATCAATAGGTATTCCTGCTAAGTAGAAAGTGGATTTACAATCCTTGTATTTTTTTCCCAGGCGGGGACATTGTTATTCTTTTTGCACTTAGCAGCGTTGGGACTAATAGCCCCTTTTGAATAAATCATGGATTTAAAAGAATAAGCTACTGCAATGTTTCTGTCCATTTTCGTGGCAAGATTCCTGGGAATTCATCCACACATCTTGGACGACTGTATTTGCATAAGCTGAGTAACGTTTTAAGAGGTCATGAAAAATTCAGAGTGGGAAACTGGAGTCTCATAATAAAACGACGAGGTATTATACGTTCTGTGCAGCTTAAGATTTAATGGCCTTGAATACATGAATTTATACAATTTATGTTTAGACAAGCTGAAAGTAGAAATTTGTAAATGAACAACTTAACGCGCTGCATGCGCAATTAATTATATATATATATATATATATATATATATATATATATATATATATATATATATATATATATATATATATATATATATATATATATATATATTATATATATATATATATATATATATATATACATATATATATATATATATATATATATATATATATATATATATATATATATATATATATATATGCTGTATTGTATGATAGTACTTGCAATGTTCCTAAAATTCCAGTTTTTGACTTCTATTTTTCCAAAACAAAATGGTTGCTATTGTTTATAACCTAGTGTAGACTTAGTAAAGAGCGATATGCCTCCTATGTATTACTTTTGTTTTCTTCCTCAGCCTCATTTTTTAGTTAAGATTTTCATAGAAACTGGAAGAGGGTTCATTCGACCGCGAGATGAAAACTCTAATGCTCTCTTCTAGGGACAAAGATGATTGTGGGTCAATCAACGACTCTTTTCATCCTACAGACCCACATGGTATTGGATGAAACTTTCAAGTAAGGTATTTCGATCGCAAAGGTTATAATATTCCAACAAATGTATACTAAAAAAAGAAAATGACGATCAGCTACCCACCACTGATTACCAGCCAAAACCCAAGCCAGAACAATTGGCCATTCACAATAGACAATATAAATATACATTTTCAGCTTGACACAAAGACAGCCACCTCAGGAGACAATTAAGACAAATCTAGAAATCACATTTGTCTTATAGTTTTGGTAAAAGCTTAGAAAGTTCCACACATTTCAACCCTTATCATTAAGGTAGTATTTAGAAAATCATCTTTAAAAGTCAACTGCTAACCGTTAGGATTGCAATTTGGCTTGGAAAGTAAAACATAGCGTTTACAGACGAAAAGTAATATCAAAACAATTCTTGGGCCAAGCTCTATCTTTCGGTAAAAATCTTAAATTTTAGAGAGGAAAGTCATTCCATCGTTGTGTATCTTCTGATTGGCCTCTAAGTTTTTATTGAAACGCATTAGCTTCTAAAGGATTGCGTGTTGCTCAGATAAAACTACAGGAAATTCATTCAGCAATGCAATTAAACCGAAAGTTCCCTCAACGTATACTTCATTCATAGATACAGTGGATTTATCATAAGACTAGCAATCTTATAGGTGTTGCCTGGAGATAACTAACGCGAGGGCACCGGTTTCTCTTTGGAGCAACAGAAGGGCCAAAGTTTACTGTCTCTTAGGACAACCAAAGGATATAATGCGGGACAAGCAGGATAAGTTTCAGATGAACTGACCTGTTCCTAGGGAAGAAAACAACGAAAAGCTTTTGGCGTTGCTTAGCTAAATTTATTTCCCACAAGTATTTAAACCCCTTTAAAATATTCGATTGAGATTACCTCAGGAAGTACTGGATTATATTTTTTTTTTTTTGAATTGTCCTAATGGAGAAAGAAATGTGATTTTGAAAATGAACTTTAATTTTTGTTTCCCGTTAATTAAGGATCCTGGACGTAGAGTCGTAATATCCGGAATTTCATTATTTAAAGCATGTTGTTTTTTTTTTGTTTTTTTTGTTCCAGGTATAAAAATTATATCTATTTTTTTTTTCAATCTTAAATTTTGTAGAAGTTTTTTCAAAGAAAAATAAAGAGGCATGTTAAACTTGAGACGAATAGAAATAAATTCCTAGAACAATTCAAAATTAAGATGACCAAAAGCTACTACTAAAGATCCCTTCCATAACCTTTAAGTTTCTAAAACCTATTACATCACTTATGTTTTATTCAGAACAGCATTTTGAACTTATGTTTAAACAGCATCACTTATGTTTATTAAGTTTTATTGAACAGCATTTTGAACAGTGTGCTTTAATTTTTGAAAAAAATCGACGAAAAATAAATCACAATAACAGTCAAGATGACTGGAAAAAACTAATGAAAATAAACTTTAATATATGACGATATTAATTCCTGTAAATATTAGTAAATCAAGATTATACTTAACTGAATTTTTTATCTTTTATTATTGTGAATATAGAAATGTTTATAAAATACTTTGTTCTCAGTCAAGTACAAATGACAAAACAGGCTTTATAACTTTAACGATTAAGTAAGGCTACTTTAGTAGCCAAACTCCTGTTTGTTGTAATTTTTGTTCGTTTTAAGTTTGAATTGTTTATCGGTTTTCTTTATGTCTGATGTGATCCTTTATTTCAATTGATTAGAAAAAATCCGCCAAAAAGAAGTCCTTCAATAAAATGTAAAGTGCTTTACTTCCCTGTATTTTATTTTTATTTTTTAATTTCATAAAAATGAAAGCTAAGTTTATAATATATTTCATTTTCTGTAAATGACAAATGACGCAATAGGTCCTTGAACGTTTACGGTTAGAGAAGAGGCTGCAGCCCAACTCCTTTTTGATGTAATTTTTGTTCGTTTATCAATTACATTTTTATTGTTTTTGAACTTATTTATTCATCAGTACCTGTTTTCTTTATGTCTGGTAATGATCATTTGTTTTAATTCTGGTTATTTTAGGTGGAATTTATTCTATAATTAAGTAAAAAAACACATTTTTTTCAACTGGAAGTAAGGAGCAACATTAATACTCAAAATGAACAGAAATTATTTCTCATATCAAAGGGTTGCCCCCTCCTCAAAAATTTGTTCTTCGCAATAAAATTTTTAGCAGTTGTAAAAAAGCTTCCTATTCTATTTAAACGGCTCTTGTCTTTCAGTAGTCTTTCTTAAAAAATTGAAACAAACGGTCAAACCTTAACGTAAACGGTTAAACAAATGTAATTGTCATGGGATTTTAAATCAATAAATTCTCTCTAGAACCTTGATTAGTATTTAATGTTGGTGTTTTCATTTTCTTTTTTTACCTAGTTTTTATTAAAGCACAGATGACGCTTGATAAAAGGGGGGTTTGACAACCCCACTCTCCTTCATGGTAACCTCTGCTAATTTTAAGACAATAAAAATTTCCTTGTCAAAACTGTCTTTTCATCTCATGGAAAACCTTTATTTTTTTATGTGCTGTGAATCTCTTGAAATTTATGCTGCATATCTGAAATTTTGAAAGTAAATTCGTTTTCAAATTTAAAAAGATAATTTGAAGGAGGACCGAATTCGCACAAATTTGTTCTGAAAATGATGTAAAATTATATAGGAATTTATAGAAGAAGTTGGGAGCACAGACTGCTAGATGACAGACACAAGCAGACAAGAAAAAAGACCTAGGCGTATAGTATTCTGCTGAGATCTTAAAAACACAAAGATTCAAGTCTCATTTAACCATCTTCCCCAAATTCTTAATCCTGAGAGTTTTCAATTGATTTTCAAATTGTGATACAAACCAAGGTAGACTTACCAAAAGTACGTTAAAATAGATTTAAACGAACGAGCTGAAGATACTGATTGGCTGGGAGTTAGCGACAGAACCAATTATCTAGCTAGATGCATAACATCCTGAGAGTTTTGGGCGAGAATTTTGTCCAAAGACCCTGTATATGCAATTCTATATCCATACTAAATTTAAAATCCATTGGAATTACTTGAAAACTCCTTCAACTCTTTTCAAGCATAGACACCTTCTCTCAAATCTTTCAGATTTTCCGTGTAACTGATCAAAGGAGGTAAACAAAACCTTGCTTACAATTCCTTTTACTTGTGTGTTTTGTTCAAGTCTGAATTCATTCAACTGAAACAGAAGAAAGAAACCCTTTTTTATTCACTGCTATTAGGGAAATATTTTTAAAAGGGTATCACATCCTTTGCCATATTAAGAAAAATCTCCTTTCTGTGTTCTATGTAAATTGGAATTTCTGAAAGAGAAGATACTAGAAAAGACAATTAAAAGCTTGAGAAAATGGAAAGGAGCATTGAAGGACACGATACAGAGAATAATGTACTCACACTCAAACTACGATATTGTATGCAGTTTCATCAACTACCCAACTATGAAGTTGGGAAGCCAGGTGTATCGCACAAGAGGTTGCAATTCCTCCTTAAACCTTAGATATATGATTTAGACTAATTTCCAGTAGTATTTCCAAGGCCGGAACATTATGCCTGGAAATCAGTACAAGGACAGTTAACTCTAAATTGGCCTTGTGTTTTCACGGCAACCTTTCGCTAAATACTGTCTTTTTTTGTTTTTATTGTTTAGGTGGGAGTTAAAGAATAAGTTAGGAAATGAGTTAGGAATTAAGTTAGTTACTTAAGTTAAAAAATAATGTATCACTTACAGTTCCATATTTTTTTAAATAGTTATCTTTAGATTAAAACAAATATTGGAGTTTTTGTAACCCCCCAAATACCGAGATTTTTTTTTTTTTTTGGGGGGGGGGTACTTCCTCAGTGCTGAAGAAGTTTAAAAGTAGTGGTTTTATGCTGCCAGAAATTGAAATATTCTGCAAACAATGTACCCACAGCAGGAGGATGACAGGGGACAGAAAATTTTCTCAACCCTCCCCACTTCTGGGGGATAGGATAATCTAAAAATTGTTTCTTTCTTTTTTATTCATCTAAGCCCTATTTTTCTCTATAACTTTGCCGTGTGCTGGAGAAAATTTTATTGCCAATGAATCATCCCTTTCCATAGAATAATTTATTCGTCCTCATCAAGAGCATCTGTCTTGACCCCTTATGGCTTTCTTGAAATTGTCTATCTGTTAACATTGGATTTAGAGGGGACGGAAGGGGTAGGCTCTCCTTTCAGAGATTAAATTCCAATCATATACAGTTGAATACAGTTGAAAAAACCTCCCAAGTGAGGTCAGAAAAAAAAAGAAATATTAGCCCCCTCTCTCGCTGTATGCATCTAAGTAAACATTAATTTATTTTTTACTCATATATTTTTTCACTTCTCCTCCCTCCCAGAATCTCTGGATTTACCACTCCCCTCCATCTTAACTGGAACACCATAAAATTAACTAATTAAAATTTTTAGAGCTATTAGAGCTTTTTCTTCTTTTCAATATTAATCCAAAATTTTCATTATTCCCATATCTTTCAAAAAGTTCGTGGTAACGACTGTAGTAAGGAGCAACCCGGCTCAATAGTAAATAAAACTCTAAAAAACGGAATTTCGATACCAATAGTCACATCAAAGGAGTCGGATTCTTATGCTGATTTTAGATATACAAGTTTCATCAAATTTAGTCAAATTTAGTCAAAAAGTTACGAGCCGGAGAAAATTTCTCTTAATTTGGAAAATAGGAGGAAACAACCCCTAAAAGTCATATAATCTTAACAAAAATCCCACAGTCGCATTCAGGGTATCGGAGAACCCTACTGTAGAAGTTTTAAACTCTTATCTATAAAAATGGGGGATTTCGTATTTTTTGCCAGACGACCGATCACGGGTGCGTGTTTATTTTTATTTTTTATTTTTTTTATTTTACCCAGGGGAAATCGTATCGACCCAGTGATCCTAGAATGTCGTGAGAAGGCTCATTCTAACAGAAATTAGAAATTATAGTGCCCTTTTTAAGTGACCAAAAAAATTGGAGGACACCTATGCTCCCTCCCACGCTAATTTTTTTCCCAAAGTCAACGGATCAAAATTTCGATCCGTTTAGCTGTTCCCTCCTCAACGCCCCGTTCTTTACGCTAAAGTTTTTTACTTTTTAAAAAAGTATAGTTGCGAGAAAGAGTCAAACTTTAGCGTAAAGAGCGGCGCGTTGAGGAGGGAACAGCCCCTTTTATATATGGAGTATTTTCTGTCTGTTTTAAGTTTTAATGTTGCTTGAAAAACTGTTGAAAAACTTGTTTGTTTTTTTTGTTTAATTCCTATATAAAGTGAGATAAGTCAGATCTAAATAAATGAAAAATTTTGCTAATAAATGAAACTTTGTTTTAATAAAGGAAAATATGGGTAAAATTTAATTTGAAAATTTTTTGGGGAGACAATGGGAAGGGGCGTAAATGAAGATTTTTTGCCCCGGGTGCAAGAGAGACCAGAGCCACCACTGCCTATATTCTCTTTCAATGAGATGCTTTAGATACGGAAATTTAGCAGTACTAAATCTAAAATAACTCTATAAATTTCTTTTATCGTCGTCATATTAAGGATAGTCTCGGGAAGAGTCTATCTATTTTCACAGAAATTATGAAGAGACATCTTTCTATGAAAAGCAAAATTCCTTATATTCGGAAATTACTAAGGGCATAAGAGAAAAGTGTCAGACATTTCTGTCCGCTTTGGGTACTTTGATGAAAGCTATAGCCATTTACTGAAACATAAAATTAAAAG
Source organism: Artemia franciscana (assembly GCF_032884065.1). Taxonomy (NCBI): domain Eukaryota; kingdom Metazoa; phylum Arthropoda; class Branchiopoda; order Anostraca; family Artemiidae; genus Artemia; species Artemia franciscana. Next base: position 41,186,665 of record NC_088866.1, on the reverse strand, counting down.
TAGAACGTGTACTGTATAACCAATACCTGTACCAAACGCAACACCAGTTTGAATCAGTAAGGAATCAAATTTTGACGAAGCAATTTGAAAGTTATTCTCCAATTTGGTAAGCCTCATATCATTATATTTGCTCATTTTTTTGTGAACTATAGGCTTCCCCCCTCCACCCTAATTCGGACGTCAAGGCATTCGCTGGTAAATTTTGACCTTGTAATTTCACATTGCAGTAACAAAGGTTTCAATGTTAAACAGTTCGTTCCAAGAACTTTGAATTTCCTACCATTTCATCAATATAGATTTCAATATAAATAATTATCTGCTTACTTTTTTTTAGGGGGAGGAGGCTATTGCTCTGGCTCTTAACATATCATTTTTGTTTTAATTATAATCGTTTCTTTTGGTAAACTGTTGTTTTTTTATTTCTTCTTCCTTTTTTAACATGTTTTATGTTTTTCCACTTTTTTACATGAGCTCATTGCTTTTATTTTTCGGTTGACCTTTTGCGGTCAGTTCATGTTATATTACTCTTTGTACAAAACGCAGTATTTAGTTTTTACCCTGGATACCATTCATAGCTGATATTCTTAGCGCAATATTTATTACGAAAAGTCAAATGCGTAGTCTCAGGTGACAATTTTTTGGATTACTTTTAATTATTATGTCAAGTTAGGAAATCTCAGTGTTTACGAAGCATTAATATTAAGTGCGTTTACAAAGCACTCGAAACTGTCCCGCTATGCCAGCCAAGTTCCCATTATTTAACGAAAGGTTCGACTGCTTCTGGCCTGCATTTGGTGACATTATACGGTCGTAAGTGACATAAGAGCCTATTGAGTAGATGCTGTAAACTCATCGATCAGTTGTCAGTAGAAGGCCTGAAAAGTGACACGGGAATCGCTTAAGAGTCAATATAGAGAAGAGTTCAGTTCCAGATTCCGGTTTGATTTGCCTCGGTTGTTGTAAAACCATCAAGAAACATAATTCAGTAGCAGATTTAACGTTTTTATTGACCATTTCTTAACAGATACAAAGTATTTTAGTATTCATTTACTACCAGTTTTAGAAGATTGATTCATCATCCATTTGATTTTTAAACTACTATTTGACATGTTGCTTAGATTCCCCCTATTGAGGGTAAATGATCCGCAGTATAATGTTACCATCATTGAACCAATAACCATTTACTTACTTCCTTTGTTGAATGTTGTAACTGTTGTGAACGAGCAGTCCATATAGGCAAATCTACGCACTCCCTCCCCAGGATTGAAAATTGTCGACCATACTAAGTCAAGGCACTTACGTAGAATTGACACCTAAGGGCCTTGGCATGGAACGTTCCATAATTTTCAAAGATTGTGCCTGTACGTTGTGTTTTGGTAAATCTTAGCAACCCTTGTGAATCTGTAAAAACTCAAATATATTAAATTTAAAATACGAAATTTTCTAATTCTCTCGTACTTTGGTAAAATATGTAACTTATCAGATGATGCATAATTTTAAAAAAGAATGTATTTTAATTTGAGAAAGCAAAGGAGAAAATCTAGTGTAATATTTGTATTTTTCAAATTTGATATCTCAGATAGAATAAAGAAGATAGAATATAAGAAAAGAAAAGAAGTTATACTTTCATGTTAAGAATATGAAAAAAAAAAATTATAGTCTAAATATGATATTACTAACAATCGATTCTCTATGGTCTTGCAGTGCAAATAAAAGTCAATTATATATATATATATATATATATATATATATATATATATATATATATATATATATATATATATATATATATATATATATATATATATATATATATATATATATATATATATATATATATATGTCTGTGTGTGTGTGTGTGTGTGTGTGTGTGTGTGTGTGTGTGTGTGTGTGTGTGTGTGTGTGTGTGTGTGTGTGTGTGTGTGTGTGTGTGTGTGTGTGTGTTTTCTTCTTGGCAAATTTGTGCTTTCAATAAGTTTTATCATTTAGTACCCTGGTGTCAACATTTATCAGAGGCTTTTTGAACTTGGTTGCTTGTCGAGTATAAATCCAGATTTTATGGCTCAGAGGATACTTTTCCCACGAAAGATTGTGATTCAAACTGTTTACGTACCCTTTAATTATGCGTACATTAGACCTACTATAGTGAACCTTAAAATAAGAAAACCTATTCAAAAAGTTCGTGGTAACAAACTGTAGTAAGGAGCGACCAGTCTCAATAGCAATCAAAACTCTAAGAAATGGAATTATGATACCAATATTTACACCAAAAGAATCGTGTTTTTACGCTAATTTAAAATATATAATTTTTGTCAAGTTTACTTTTACCCATTAAAAGTTGCGAGCCTGAGAAAATTTGCCTTATTTTAGAAAATAGGGGTAAACACTCCCTAAAAGTCAAAGTATCTTAACGAAAATCACACCACCAGAATCAGCGTATCAGAGAACGCTACAGTGGAATTTTCAAGCTCCTATCTACAAGAATGTGGAATTTTGTATTTTTTCCCAGAAGACAGATCGCGGCTGCGAGCTTTTTTTTGTTTTTGGTTTTTTTTTTTCCTCAGGGGTGATCGTGTAGAACCAGTGGTCCTAGAATGTCGTGAGAGGGCTCATTCTAATGGAAATTAAAAGTTCTAGTGCCCTTTTTAAGTGAATAAAAAACTGGAGGTCTCCTAGGCCCCCTCCCGCGCTCATGTTTTTCCCAAAGTCACTGGGTCAAAATTTTGAGATGGTTATTTTGTTCAACATAGCCAAAAAACCAAATAATTATGTCTTTAGGACGAATTTATCCCCCGAGTCTCCGGGGGAGACTCTGACCATTGTCCATTGGTCAAAAACTTTGACCATTGTTTACATATAGTAATGGTTATTGGGATGTGCACAGACGTTTTCAGGGGGACCTTTTCACGTTAAAGGGGGTCGGGGGAGGGGGTTAGGCAGGAATATCTTTCCATGGTGGAATTTGTTATGAAGGAAGACAATTTCCATGAAGGGGCTGCAGGATTTTCTAGCATTATTAAAAAAAAACAAGGAGAAAACAAATGAAAACAAAGTTTTTTCAGGCGGAAGTAAGGAGCAGCATTAAAACCTAAAATGAACAGAAATGATTACGTATATAAGGGGGTTCATCTCCTCTACAATACACCACTCTTTACGCTAAGGTATTTTTTATTTGTGATTCAGGGGTCATTCTTAAGGATTTGGGACCAAATTGAAACTAGTGTAAAGAGGGAGGTATTGACAAGGGGGAGAACCCCTCATATACGTAATAAAAAAAAATACAAATCTAGAATTTCGTTACGTAAGTTAATTCGTAAGTTACGTTTAACTACGTAAATTCGTAAGTTTTTTATTGTTTTAAAAAGTAGAGTTGTGAGAAAGAGCCTAACTTTAGCATAAAGAGCAAAGCGTTGAGGAGGGGATGACCCCTTTCATATACGAGATAATTTCTGTTCGTTTTAAGTTTTAATAACGCTCCTTACTTGCAGCTAAAAATTTTTTTTTATTTAATCTTAATAAGGAAAGAGTCCTTTGTTTAAAATAAGACCTTATGCATTAATGTGTTCTCCATACATAAAATATAGTCTCTTTGATAAATGTTTTTTCTTTAGGAAGTGTGACCACCCCCTATCATATCAGTCATTCTTACAAGCTTTTTACTGGGAAATGAAAAATCTGAGTTAAAACAATATGGATCTAACTACCCCTTGCCAAACATGTGTATGTTGGGCTAACACTCAAAATGCCCACGATCACATTGCCCACGACTCAATATACCCATGAAAAATGCCAGCAACTCAGAATGTCCACGACTCTAAATGCCCACGGCTCTAATGCCACGGTGGACATTTTGAGTCGTGGGCATTTTGAGTCGTGGGCATTTTTAGTCGTGGGCATTCTGAGCGCGGGCATTGTGAGCGTGGGCAAAAAGATCGTGGTGATTTTGGGAACCACTCGTATGTTGTAAGCTTTGTACAAGGAAATTAAACAATTGAATAAAAACAGCAGAGAACTGATTTATATGTCCCCATGGCCGTATTCAAGGGGGAGGCCACTGGGTTTGAATCCCTCTGAAACTTTTGTTCGACTCTCAAAAATTTAACAACAATCTATATAATCAAATTTTTAATACGTTTTTAAAGTTTGTTTTATAGCCTACCCCCTCTCCCATAAAAATTCTGAATACGCTCTTGCGTATCCCTTACATTTATTTTGGATGAATAAATATTTCAAAGTGATATGGCTTTTTTTAAATTTATTGCTAAGCAGTGATGTTCTTGAGGGGACTGAAACAGGCGTTGGTGCATCTTCAGTCGAATGTCTCTAAAAATTAAACTGAGGTTCCCCTATAAGAAAGCAACTGTCAAGATCTGACAAAAAAATATCTAAAAAAAATTAAAGAGTTTTATAGTTTTATTTTTAGATGAAGAATCCGAAATAGGAATGGATAGTTTCCACTATTGAACTCTAGGACAAAACTGTACTTGAATTAGGACTTAATATCTTCATAAGATATATGAATATGCATAAACCTGATCACAATTACACAGCATCACATCAAAACAGCCAGAATTTACAACATTTTCAAGTGGTTGGAACAGATTATAATTATAAATAAATTTAATTTGGGTGAAATTTTCCTTAATTTAGAGAATCGGTCTTCAATGAATTAAATTAAAAAAAAGAGTTTTTTTAATTGCAAGTAAGGAGCGACTTTAAAACTTAAAACGAACAGAAATTATTCCTTATATGAAAGGGGTTGTACCCTCGTTACAGTTTGTTACAAGAACTGTTTGATAGGTTTATCTTGAAGATTGTTTATCCTCAAGAGAGAATATGCGGGGATTTGATAGATTTAGCCTTAATTTTTAATGGCAATATAACGTCACTGGGGGTCACCACTTACGCTTTTTCTTTCTGCTACAAAACGAGGGTAATTTTCAGTCAGTAAATGATTCAGCCACTGGCTGAACATCATGAAATTTGTTCGCCTTGGCAGTTATTTATGAATTAAGATGACAAATATGACCCGCTTTCTGTTGGCTAGGGTTGTCATTTTATCATAATTATGTTTGATTATTTTTTCATGTTCATGTTGAAGTTTTATTCCAAACCTAGATGAAAATGTTTTCACCGTGGATTTTTATTGTTTTATTTATTACAATGATCACTACATATTATGGAGCCACCAGACTGCTTATTACTGAAGTTAAAAACAGTACTAAGCTATTACATAAAATTCCTCTTATCCTATTCACCCATTCTTAAAAAAAACAGCCGAAGCAATGCCAAGTTTATATTAGATAAACCCACAAATATACAAATTTCTAGTCTTCGCAGGGCTTTCAAGTTTCGCACTACATAATCTCAGACTGAAACTATTATTGTAATTATTGCATAATTGAGGATCTCTCTAAAAAGATTATAATTGCAGCCTAGATTCAACTCTGTGGGTCAAAACTCATCAATACCATGAAAGACAATGCATCAATATTTAAGTTGACCATTTGCACTTTTTTATGAATGGTTAAAACGCTTTATTGCCCAGTAATAACGTTTGTTCTCTGCCTGTGTAATTTTTACCATCGACGGCTTTAAACTGTACAGTAGAGTATGCTTTTATTATCACCCAAAGTTGGGTTTGTAGTCTCGGGTCACACCCGTATATTTTTATGGTGCTCAGTAGCTTTAACTACCTAACAAGCCAGTATATCCATGAAAAATCAATTCTTCGTCGCTAAAGACTGACATTTTTACATTTTCTTGTCCTTGCATCGCTACTGGATGACATGAGCATGGTATAATAAAAAAATTTGTTAGCAACATTTGCAGTGCCATCTACTGCTTGATAATTGTGTACATGTCTTCGTTAAAGATAACACTAATCAGTAGTATTGTCTTTGAATGTGAAACTGTTAACTTCCTTATATAAAATATCCTCCTTATTAACATACTTTAGGTTATAACTCTTTTTTCACAGTGACAGTTTTTGCATAGTGCTCATCATTTGACGAAATTTAGGTGGTTTACCCCCCCCCCCCCAAAAAAAAAAAATTACTTTCACAAGAAGGTATTTTGGTACAAGTGAATGATCTTGCATAAGAAATTCCACAAAGAAAATACCCATAAATCATTGCACAAAGGCTCTATGTTCTAGAAAAAAATATTTGAAAACATTTCTGAATTTAGATGTTAGTTTTATCATTAATTTACTTTAAGAGTTCAGAAACATCCAAGTATTGTGCAATAATGGTCTGTAGCAAACTATTAAGCAACAATTTTTGAGTTTAGAGTGGCTATCTTTTAGTACGCACCCTACAGCTCTAGAGGCAGGGTTACCAACAGGTGCAACCAATTTTTTCTGTTTTTCCTCAGTGAAGTTTTCTGAAAAAGGACGGAAGAAATTACTTAGGAAACCAATTTTAAGTTCATTATCGTTTTGTACACATTACTGTAAGCAACACACGTGCATGCACAAAAGCCCTTTCTTGTTATCAATGCTTGATAGCCCCAAGATACGGGGTTGTTTGGTTGAGAATCTTTTAAACCAATGATTAACACAGACAATTTAATTAAAGAAAGACATAGTAGCAATCATACCTGAGGATTAATCTGGTATTACTTAAATCTGCTTGTCATAAAATAGAATATTTACACTTCACTAAGAGGCCGTATAAATAGCAACAGCAAATATACTGCTTTTGATGCTCCTCGAAATATGAACTCCACACACCCTTGACATGATTTTTGGAAAGAATTAGTTCTATCAATTGAAATAAAGAGAGGCAGTGTAACTGCATGATTTTTGCTTATCAAGTCAGATGTAAATTTTGGTAAGTTTTAAGCTCTTGCCCTTAAAAATAAACAAACAAATAACCCTTGCACACAATTAACGTTCAAACGTTAATTTAATGTTCAGCTCCAAGGTTAAAATGAAAACAACAACAAGACACAAGATATTTTTATGAAACATCTCTTTGAAACATCACCACGACAACGTTGCCATTTAATCTTATTAAGGTAAAGGATGCGGCGCTAGACTTTGCAGTTCCTATAGATGGTGCTTATTTCCGTTTCTTAGTTGTTCAGCAAATGCAATTTGGGGCTGGGGGCCAGCCAACCTTTACTTTCACTCTTCACACACTCTTCCATTCTCTCACTCTTCGCAGACTCTTCCGTTTTACCTTCTTCAGATATCCCAGACAGCCATTTGGAGCGGGGTCAACCCTGACTAACCTTACAGTTAGTCAGTTACACCTAATTAGTGACGTTAATCCGGCAATTACGAGCACATAGCTTATATACTGCTACACGACAAATATCCAGCGTACTCGTAATTTCATTTGCTTTCGCAATGGTATTAAAGCTAGACTGGTAAAATTTGGTGAATTGATGTTATTGTTAGTGTAGAGGCGAAGAATATGCTTCAAATTGACAAAATCTGAGGATAAAAACTCTGTATAATAATATCCGATACGGTGTTTTTAATTCTCCCGACAGGGCTGAATTAAGAGGGGCTATAGAGGGCAATCGCCCCGGGTCGCACAGCCAGGGGGTGGCAAAACAAGCTTAAATTGTAATGTTCCTGGACAAATATTGTAATATTTACACAATTGTTGGCACGTCGGGGGGGGGGGGGTGTCAAAGCCTGCGTTTGCCCGAATACCCCTGAGAGAAAAAATCTAACTCCGGCTCTGTCTCCTAATATGTAAGTCATTTTCAATTTTACCATTATTATTGAATAAACACTAATTTCCAATCACTTTTTCTAGCTCTATTTATCGATTGAATTGACACGCCATCAGGTAGATATATTTTCATATCTGAGGGTAAAAAAAAAAACAAAAAAAACAGGGGCTTTTGATCCCTGAATTCCCCACTTGTAAAGTTCAAGCGGTTGATGGCATTTCACAAGAAAGAATTAATTTACAACATTTTGGCTAAGGACAAGAAAATCATCGTAATATTCTAAAAATTGATAAAACATATGTAGTTACCATTTGCACATTTGGACTATTGTAGTAAGTTGTCAGTGAAATTTAAAATGCCACTCAAATGTCACGAGTGGAAGTTTGTGGGGGTAACGGCTCCCACCTATTCAATGAATTTTCAATGTCCTTCATAAGTTTTAACGTTGTTCTAAACTTGTATAAAAAATAATCTAAAAAAAACTTGAAGAAAAGTCAAAAACGATATTAAAATCTTGAACGTGTAGAAATAAACTCCCATAATAAGCATATAATAGCTTAAAAAAAAGGAATAACCAAGAGTAAATAAATGGAAGAAAAAATGAGTTGACAAAGTAAGATAAACTGCAACAAATTGGAGTAGGGCTTCTACCCCCTAAAAAGAGCTGTTTCTAGGGTTGATGGTACCCAGGGAAAAATTAATTACAGCCCCCCTTCCAACTCAAATATAACAGAAAAAGTGAATCAAAGAGAAAAATTTGATCAAAGTGAGATACCCCCTAGTCATGACAACCATGCCCTCTCCACCATCACGGCGGCAGGTTCAGCTGTTCCGGTTGCCCCCTGCCCTTTGAACAAACCTGCTCCTAAGAGATAAAGTGCCTCTTTCAGGGAAAGGAGTGAAGTCATACCCATAATAAATCGAAGTGTTGAAAGGCCAATGTATAACCAAATTCGCCAAACCACTGATCTGGTTGAAACGATCTGTTCAGAGATTCTAAGCACACAATTAGGATAATTAATTTAAGAGAACAAAGTTTTCCCGAGGGAAGTAAAAAGCGAAACTGAAACTTAAAACGGACAAAATTATTACTTCACAGCCTATCTAATATAGATCAATAAAACTAGTACAAATATGCCAACTAATTACGTCTCCCATAGTTTTTAGGATTATAGAAAACTAGCACTTTACTGAAAACACATAAGTCAAGTATAGAAAACAGGAATACTGTTTTGGGAGTCAAAAGTGAGTATTTAGCATGACTACAATAAACGAATCTATTAAGCTTTTCATAGTCTTACACCAATTGTAACATCATTAACTTTCAGCGTACAATTAAAATGACCTTAAGAACATGAGAGTAAAATAGTATTTTTTTATAGCCGCGAAGTAATTGAAAAACATACAGAACTATTGGATTGATTTATCAGGTAGCATTTTGGTCTCGCCAGCTATAATATTAATAGTGAGTAATATACAGTCTTAAATAATAGAAAAAATATGCTTTAGTATTATTTGAAATGAAGATCAAATAAGACATAATTTAAACTCTAAAAATCCGATTATTTCTCTGTATACAAAAATGAATTTCAAGCTATGATACAAATACTAAAGCTAGTCTATAGTCCTAATACTCTCAAGATTTTTTTTACTTTGAACTTGTGTACAAACTAATCATGACATATCCTTTTCAGAACTAAAAAGGAGGCAGTCATTGAACTAAGCCATTATGCAACTGATACCAAACTAAACGTAAGAAAAAACACAAAAAAAAAACAAGCAACAATACTAAAATCAATTGTTGCTTTCTCTTAAAAAGGATTGATCCTAAAAGGGATTGATATTTTTTTTATTCTGTAATTTTTTTTATTGGTTTGCTTTTACTGTACAAAAACTCCTATATTATTTAGTGTTTTCAGTAAAGTGCTAGTTTTCTATAGTCCTAAAAGCATAGAAAGACGTAGATACTTGGTTTATTTTTACTAGTTTTATTGATATATATATTAGATAGGCTGTGAAGTAATAACTTCTGTCTGTTTTAAGTTTCAACTTCGCTCGTTGCTTTCCTCGGAAAAACTTTGTATGTTCGTTTTAATATCACTCCTTAGTTGCGGTTAAAAACTTATTTTGAATATAATTTCTAATTATCACCGATCAAGGGGAGGTAAGACACATCTAGAAAATACTGCAAACAACCTTGACAGCTACGAAAAACTTTCAGACTATATTATACACTTCATTATCCATATTTCACAAAATAATACATGTTTTTCCGGAACGTTTGTTTTTGATGAGCAAAAAGTTATTTTTACTCGGCCGACTTCGCCTGAAAAAGCCATAATGAAGACAGGGCTTTATAAATTATCTACTGACTACCAGAAACTAGAAGGCTACTGTAACAAAAGAGAGCTGTTTAAGGACTCATTTAAATGCTTATACCTAATCGCTTTTTTATTAATTTGACTGGAATGCACATTCTCACAAAGTGCACTTTTGGTTGTTTCTCCCATTTAAATGAAAAAAGTGCGGCTTTTCCAATGAAGTGACAAAAACAAAAGTTTTTTTTCAAAACCTAGGGAGGATAAAAAAAAATCAAGGGGGCAAGGAAGTCCCTTCTCCTCAATTACCACCGTTAGGACTAGCACACAGGCTTCATTGCAGATTGAAGTTAGAAAGTTCAATTCAAAACATTTGATCATTTAAGCTTAATTTTTGTTAGATTTTTAATTGACAAGTTTTTAGTTGTAGTTAATTTGTTTTCGTAATAATCTTTTACTTTTAAGATTAGAGGGCGATTTATGGAGCTTACTAAGAGTGTCTGAGTAAGAGCATGTGTGAGGGGTTCTTACAAACCTCTAGTTAAGGGCTTTGGACCATAATTACTGCAATGGTACCTTTTTATGCTTCCAAAATCGTCCACTTTCAGAAGTGGTACCAAAAGTGCCATTTTTAGTTCTATATGACACTTTCGGGTGGTAAAATTGGTAAAAAGCACATAGATATGAGTAGCAGGCTTAAAATTTGCCTTCCCGGGCAAATTACTTTAAAAAAGAAGTGCATCATATTTGGAAAAATAGAGGATTATCTGATAAATAATCATAAGAAGGGACAAATTATGTTAAAAAAAAAAAAATCCAAGTTGGAATCAAACGCATGATAATCTAATTTGAAGCCCAGCGCTTTACTGACAGAACCACACCTCTAATAATGTTATTTAATATATAGGTGTTTGTAGGACTTTAAATTGCGTTGCTTGTTAGCGGCACTTGGAAGATGAATTTGCGGGAAGTGTTCTTGCAAAACTCCAGTTAAGGGTTTTGGACCATAATTATTACAATGATTTTCCACTTAAGAAGCGACACCAAAAGTGTTGTTTTCGGTGCTATATCTCACTTACGAATTGTAGAATCAAACAGTTCGTGATAACGAACTGTAGCAAGGAGCGAGCCGGCTCAATGGTAACCGAAACTCAAAAAAATTAAATTTTGATACTAATAGTTACATCAAAAGAATCAAATTGTAATTTTGATTTTAAATATATAAGTTTCATCAAGATTAGTCTTACCCATGAAAAGTTACGAGCCTGAGAAAATTTGCCTCATTTTAGAAAATAGGGGAAAACGCCCCTTAAAAGTCATACAATCTTAACGAAAATCACACCGTCAGATTCAGCGTATCAGAGAACCTTATTGTAGAAGTTTCAAGCTCCTATTTACAAAAATGTGGAATTTCGCATTTTTTACCAGTAGACAGATCACGGATGCGTGTTTATTTGTTTTTTTTTTTTTTTTTTTTTTTTTCGTTTGTTTGTTTTTTGTTTTTTTTTCCAGGGGTGATCGTATCGACTGAGTGGTCCTAAAATGTCGTGAGAGGGCTTATTCTAACGGAAATGAAAATTTCTAGTGCTCTTATTAAGTGACCAAAAAAATTGGAGGGCACCTAGGCCCCCTCCAATTTTTGAGGGCCCCGCTCATTTTTTTCCAAAAGTCACCGGATCAAAATTCTGAGATAGCCATTTTATTCACCATAGTCAAAAAACCTAATAACTATGTCTTTGGGGACGAATTACTCCCCCGCAGTCCCCGTGGGAAGGGCTGCAAGTTACAAACTTTGACCTGTGTTTACATATAGTAATGGTTACTGGGAAGTGTACAGACGTTTTCAGGGGGATTTTTTTGGTTTAGGGGGAGAGTTGAGGAGGGGGGGGGTTACGTGGGAGGATATTTCCATGGAGGAGCTTTTCATGGGGGAAGAGAATTTCAATGAAGTTGACGCAGGATTTTCTAGCATTATTTGAAAAAAACAATGAAAGAATAAATATGAAAAGTTTTTTCTACTGAAAGTAAGGAACAGCATTAAAACTTAAAACGAACAAAAATTATTACGCATATGAGGGGTTTACCTCCTCGTAATACCTCACTCTTTAAGCTAAAGCATTTTTAGTAATTTCAACTATTTATTCTATGGCCTTTGTGATTCAGAGGTTATTCTTAAAGAATTGGGACAAGAGTTAAGCTTTCGTGTAAAGAGCGAGGTATTGACGAGGGGTGAACCCACTCATACACGCAATGAAAACATATGAATATAGAAGTTCGCTACGTAAGTTAATTCGTAAGTTACGTATATTTTTTACCAATGAAAATTCGTAAAAAATTAAGTTCTAGTTGCCTTTTTAAGTAATCAAAAAATTGGAGGGCAGCTAGGCCTCCTCCCTCGCTCCTTTTTTCTTGAAATCTTCCGATTGATTGCAATTAATTAATATGCAACTTTTGTTTTAATTATTTATGTTCGGAGAGCCAAGATCAAAACATGCATTAATTCAAAAACGTCCAGAAATTAAATAAGAAAAAACTAGTTTTTTTAAATGAAAGTAAGGAGCAACATTAAAACTTAAAATGGACAGAAATTACTCCGTATATGAATGCGGTTTTTCCTCCTCAACGCCCCGCTCTTTACACTAAATTTTCTTACTGTTTTAAAAAGTAGAGTTAAGAGAAAGAGTCAAACTTTAGAATAAAGAGCCGGGCATTGAGGAGGAAAAGCCCCTTTCATATACGGAGTAATTTCTGTTCGTTTTAAGTTTTAATAGTGCTCCTTACTTTCATTCAAAAAAACTTGTTTTCTTTTTATTTAATTGATAAAAAGCACGTTGATATGAGCAAAGTTTTCAAATGAGCTATTAAATATCACTCTAAAAGTTCTGGTAGCCCACTAGCCCCAGTTTTTCCACTTGAGACATGGCGCTAAAAGTGTCGTTCTTAGTGCCATGTCAGACTTTCAGATGATGGAATTTATAGGAAGACCGTATATATGAGCAGTATTTTGTATATGATCAATCAAAATTCTATCTCAGATGTTTTGGTAGCCCACTGGCCCCTCCCTTCGGGAAACCCCAGAAACTAGTTAATATTGAAATCTGTGAAATCTAATAGAAAGTAGAATTAAATTAAATTAAAATTAAAAAAAAACTATTCAATATAAGCAATAGCTTTCAATTGAGCTATTAAACATCCATCTACGAGGGTTTGGGAGCCTGCTAATGTTTCAGCTGCTTATTGATGAGCAGACAATTTATGAAATATATGACTAAGGGGTCATATAAATATATGACTAAATACAATTTATGACTAAGGGGACTGAGAGGGGGAGTTTGCTGGAGTGGTTTTGTGTTAAGGACTCTACGTAGATAACTTCGAAGACCACACTGGCTTTCCATGACGAAAGTAAAACAGTTCAAAATAGGGATGACACCTTTTTATTGACAGTGAATAGATATAAAATTATTTAACTGGATATTTCGAACACATATACAGTGTTCATCATCAGCAGTAAAACTGTTTTACTGCTGATGATGAACACTGTATATGTGTACAATAAAAAAGTATCATCCCTATTTTGAACTGTTTTACTTTCGTTAAGGACTCTGGAACATAACTAATACAGTAGTACCTGTTTTGTACTTCAGAGCTTTTCCACTTAAGAAGTTGCACCAAAAGCGTTGTTTTCAGTGCTATAACACACTTACGAATGGTAAAATTGATAAAAAGCACATATATATGTGTAATAAATTTCAAATGAGCCATTAAACATCACTCTTGTAAGTTCTACTAGCCCAATAGCCCTAGCTTTTCCACTTCAGACACGTCACCAAAAGTGCCGTTTTTAGTGTTATTTGGAACTCGCTGATAGTGGAGTCAAACAGTTCGTGGTAACGAACTGTAGTAAGGAGCGACCCGGCTGAATAGTAAACGAAACTCTAAAAAACACATACTAACAGATACATCATTTTGATACTAACAGATACACCAAAAGAATAAGATTTTTATGCTGATTTCAAAAATATAGGTTTCATCAACTTTAACTATCATAAGTTACGAGCCTGAGAAAATTTGCCTTATTTTGGATCTAAAGTCATGATCTAATGATCTAAAAGTCATAGAATTTTGACCCTTTCCTACAGCTCTACTTTTTAAAAGAATGTGAATCTTTAGCGTAGAGAGCGGGGTGTTGAGAAGGGAACAGCCCCTTTCATACACGGAGGAATTTCTGTTCGTTTTAAGTTTTAATTTCGCTCCTTACTTTCAGTTAGAAAAAAAATTGTTTTTTTAGTTTAATTTATATGAAGGACATGGATATGAGCAATATATTTTATATGGCACAAAAAGTGTCATTTTAGTGCCTTATGGCACTTTCAAATGGGGGAATTTACAAAAAGCATGTAGATATGAGAAATAGCTTTTGCATGAGCTATTAAGTATCTTTTAACGATGTTGTGGTAGCCCGCTAGACCTGTTTAAAAAAAAAAAAAAAAAAAAAAAAAAAAAAAAAAAAAAAAAAAAAAAAAAAAAAAACTGGAGATAGATCAGTGCTACCGATGCAAAAAAGGGATTTTCCTTGTTGTTCAAGGAGGGGGACTATATTTTCCCTATATAAGGTTACTGACCCTGTTGATTCCAATGGTACACTTTTCGTTTGGGTTTGACGCCAATTTCGAGGGGTTTGAGGCTTCTTTTCGAAACCGCCATAACTTTCTTTTCGCAATAAACTTTACTCCTAACACAAACCGGAATAATAGTTATCATTCCTGATTCAGTGTCAGATGGCAATTTTTTCACTGGGCTCTTTTCTTCTAACGCGTTTTTTAACTTTTGGTTACTATATGCTGTGGTTCGCTCTTTACTAGATTGCATCTACCGCTGCAACAATAAAAACAAACGAAATATTAAGATATGATAGTCCTTCCTTCTTTCGATCTTATTCAATGGCAGATCCAGGATTCTGAAAAGGGAGGGCCTCCTGATATTTTGTTTGCCAGCAAGATTTGCATAAACTAAATACACACTACATAAAAAGCAAACTACACCCAAGCCAAATGGGGGCGACTGCTACCCCCCTGATTCACCTCTAAAACTACACCATAGGGTTCTTTGGCAGACAAGAAACACAAATATTAAGTCTTAAGTTAAATAATTGTTTGTTGTTTTTTTTTCAAAATATAATTGGTGACTCTTGAGCATGGAATGAAACCTAAGATTAAAGGAGCTATGTATGTCGTGGTCGCGTGGCCAAGGAGATTAAAACTATCATATATGAAGCTGTGCTCACATCAAAACATTTCCATAATATGATGAATTCAAAGAAAATCTGACCATCTTTACGCCCATTTTTATCCAGCATATGGCACTTGAAGTAACTTTTACTAGCACGTAGACCAGAATGGTCCTTGTATTAATCACCATTTTTTAAGCATCCGTCAGTTAAAATTATAGGCGTATGGTATGGGGACACTCAGACATAACTGAAAAAGACTTCCAGAAAAATAAAATAAAATTTCGAATTTTCCTTCCGCTATAAGAATACATGACTTAAGCTAATACTTTGTGGATTTCTTGAATCTGAGTGCCTAAAATTTTTCAAACATTTTCTTATAAGAATAATGGCAAAATAATCCTGTAAACCAGCACTGGATTAGTCTTTTTTTTTGTATTTTTGTAATTTTGTATTTTTTTTTTGCCAGAAGACAAATCACGGATGGGTGTTTATTTGTTTTTTTTGTGCTTTTTTCCCAGGGGCGATAGTATCGACCCAGTTGTCCTAAATGTCGCAAGAATGCTCATTCTGACGGAAATTGAAAGTTCTAGTGCCCTTTTTAAGTTACCAAAAAAATTGGAGGGCACCTAGTCCACCTCCCACGCATATTTTTCCCCAAAGTCACCGGATCAAAATTTTGAGACAGCCATTCTGTTCAGCTTAGTCAAAATCTAATAAATATGTCTTGGGGGATGACTTATCCTCCCCCAGTCACCGGGGGAGGGGCTACAAGTTATAAACTTTGACCATTGTTTATGTATAGTAATTGTTAATTATGAAGTGTACAGACGTTTTCAGGGGGACTTTTTCACGTTGGGGTGGGGGTGGGTCGTGGGGAGGAGGTTACGTGGGAGGATGTTTCCATGGAGGAATTTTTCATGAGGGAAGAGAATTTCCATGAAAGGGGCGCAGGATTTTCTAGCATTATTTAAAAAACAATGAGAAAATAAATAATTTTTTTCAACTGGAAGTAATGAGCAGCATTAAAACTTAAAACGAACATAAAATGTTACGTATATAAGGGGGTTCGTCTCCTCCACAATACCTTGTTCTTTACGCTAAAGTATTTTTAGTAATTTCAACTATTTATTCTAAGGCCTTTGTGATTCAGGGGTCATTCTTAAAGATTTGGGACAAAATTCAAGCTTTAGTGTAAAGAACGAGGTATTGACGAGGGGGCAAACCCCCTCATATACGTAATAAAAATACACAAATATAGAAATTCGTTACGTAAGTTAATTCGTTAGGTATGTATGTTTATTATTAACAAAAACCTTCGTAAAAAATATAGAAATCTAGTTGTATTTTTAAGCAACCAAAAATTAGAGGGCAACTAGGCCTCCTCGCCCACCCCTTTTTTTTATCAAAATCGTCCGATGAAAACTATCAGAAAGCCATTTAGCAAAAGAAAAATGTGTAAATTTCGTTTTAATTATGCATGTGCGGCGAGCCTAAATCAAAATATGCTTTAATTAAAAACGTTCAGAAATTAAATAAAAAACAAGTTTTTTAAGCTGCAAGTAAGGAACGACATTAAAACATAAAACGAACAGAAATTATTCCGTATATATATAAGGGGCTGCCCCCTCGTCAACGCCTCGCTCTTTACGCTAAAGTTTTTTATTGTTTAACTTAGCGTAAACTTTAGCGTAAAGAGCGAGGCGTTGAGGAGGGGTTAACCCCTTTTTTATACGGAATAATTTTTATTCGTTTTAAATTTTAATGTCGCTCCTTACTTGCAGTTTAAAAAACTTGTTTTGTATTTAATAAACTATTAAGACTACAAATAAGCTACTAATACCTATAGACCAGTGAATGCCAACCGGTATCGCGACCCCCAAGGGGGCTGAATTGGCTATGTTGGGAAGCTGTCAGTGAGTTTACCTGAATTGAAAAGGATAAACTGAATTGGTGTGAGTTGGTGAGGGCTATTGGAGATATTTTTCCTTAGAATGAAGTCTGATTCCCTTGTGTGATTTTTTCTTCGGTCGGAATATTAACGAATAAATACATCTAGCCCTCCGAAGGAGCAATAGTCCCTAAGATTTAAGTTTTAATAAGAAGAAAAGAATAACGAGTTTATTCAAGAGTACTTGTGAAAATTGAAAAAAAAAAGCAATAATGCACATAAGCTAACAAATTAATTTATTTTCTAGGGTATTTAAATTTAATTTTTTTTCCATGGCTGCAATTACAGTGCAGCGGTGAACTTTCACTGACATTAAACCTCACTACTCTTCATTTAGCGAGGCGAATTCGGCTTTAAGTTATCTTACATACTCTTCTTCTTTTTTCTTTTTTAGCGGTTCATCCAAGATTCAACAAACGTAACTTATATTTCTGATTCCTTCTTAGAATTCTTTTCATAATATACGAGTTCAGGAGTCATCAAAAACTGGCCAGACCTTGCCAGGCAAGCGAAAGAATCGGAAACTGAATTCATAATAAAGCACGTACAGGAATTTTCCCATTTCCCGAAAGGGGGCTCATCGTTGCCCAGTTAGGTTCATTAGAAGTGGAACAATCCACCGGACGTTCCCTGGCAGAATGAAGGGACCATCTTTAAGGATAATGACTTACTAGAAATATCCCCGGGGATTTAACAAGCATCAGAAAGAGGTCTTGTTGGCTATAAGCAATAACAAGCGATAAAAGCAGGGAAAAGACATATAAAACGATAAACTATCGAAGTTGATCATACATAAAAATAAAAAGCATCGCGGCTGCAGCTCACTGAGAAACGAATTGTCGAGTGAAAAAAAAATCTACAAATCAATACTTTATTACGAAAAATAATTTTCTGAAAAAAGTAGAAAAATAATACTTTCTTAAAACCTTTGTTCCAAATATTAATATTTTGTAGGCATAAAACTTAATTTTTCAGTTTCCGGTAGAGGAGCATAGAACCCCTCAAAATTGGTTTCTTTTCGAAAAAAAGGTCGTCATCAGAATCACCAGTCGTAAACATTTAAGCGAATATTTATATATCCTCACCTACAAATTCAAAGAAAGTCAGGTTTTACCATAGCAACACTGAAGTCTCCTTCGTTTATTCTTTTTTTGCCAATAGCCTACATTACAAGTGATATGATGTGTTTGTCTCATGTAAATATTAAATAAAAAAAAATATATTTTTAACTAAAAGTAAGGAGCAACATTAAAACTTAAAACGAACAGAAATTACTCCATGTATGAAAGGGGCTGTTCCCTCCTCAACGCCCCGCTCTTTACGGTAACGTTTGACTCTTTCTCTCAACTCTACTTTATAAAACAGTAAATAACTTTAGCGTAAATAAAGAACGGGACGTTGAGGAGGGAACAGCCCTTTCATACACGGAGTAATTTCTGTTCGTTTTAAGTTTTAATGCTGCTCCTTACTTTTAGCTAAAAAACTTGTTTTTTTTAATTTAATTTCTGAACGTTTTTGAATTAATGCATGTTTGATTTTGGCTTTCTGCAGATAAATTATTAAAATGAAATTTGCATATTAATTCTTTTTTTTTGCTAAATGGCTTTCTCTCAGTTTTGATCAGACGATTTTGAAAAAAAACGTGGGGGAGGATACCTAGTTATCCTCCAATTTTTTGTTTACTTAAAAAGGCAACTAGAATTTTAATTTTTAACGAACTTTTTTATTCGTAAAAAAATATACGTAACTTACAAATTAACTTACGTAACGAATTTCTATATTCGTATATTTTTATTATGTATATGAGGGGATTTTCCCCCTCGTTAATACCTCGCTCTTTACACTAAATCTTTAATTTTGTCCCAATTCTTTAAGATTGATCCCTGAATCACAAAGGCTGTAGAATAAATAGTTGAAATTACTAAAATTACTTTAACGTAAAGAGCGAGGTATTTAGGAAGAGATGAACCCCCCATATACGTAATAATCTATGTTCGTTTTAAGTTTTAATGCTAGGTCCTTTCTTTCAGTGTAAAAAACTTTTTCATATTAATTTTTTCGTTGTTTTTTTTTTAAATAATGCTAGAAAATCTTGCACCCCCTTCATGGAATTTCTCTTCTCCCATGACAAATTCCCCCAAGGTAAAATCCTCCTACGTAGCCCCCTCACCGCAACCCCCCTCCCCAACCAAAAAATCCCCTATAAAGGTCTGTACACTTCCAAATAACCATTACTGTATGTAAACGCTGGTCAAAGTTTGTAACTTGCAGCCCCTCCCCCGAGGACTGTGGGGGAGTAAGTCAGCCCCAAAGACATAGTTATTATGTTTTTCGACTATGCTGAACAAAATGGTTATCTCAAAATTTTGATCCGTTGACTTTGGGAAAAAAAATGAGCGTGGGAGGGGGCCTGTTTGTGTGATCTATCTTCTGGCAAAAAATACTAAGTTCAACATTTTTGTGGATAGGAGCTTGAAACTTCTACAGTAGGGTTCTCTAATACGCTGAATACGACGGTGTGATTTTCCTTAAGATCCCATAAGGGGGTGTTTTTGCCTATTTTCCAAAACAAGGCAAATATTCCCAGGCTCGTAACTTTTGATAAGTAAGACTAAATTTAATGAAACGTATGTATTTAAGACCAGCATAAAAATCTGATTCTTTTGATGTATCTATTAGTATCAAAATTCTGTTTTTTAGAGTTTCGTTTACTATTGAGCCGGGTCGCTCCTTACTACAGTTCGTTACCACGAACTGTTTGATAAAATTATGTTCGAAAAGTGATATTCTATTTTTAAGTTGGCATTCAAGGAGGAACCTATGTTTTCTGATTGTATTTACGCATAAGATCACAGAGAAAAAGACAAATTACTGTTCTACACTTCCGTGCGAAATATGTGTTTTAGCTCTTTTAGATAATTTTTGTGACAGATTTGTATAAGCCAATCACATGTTCTTTAATTTTCAAAAGAAAAACAGCCTCATCTCTTAAAAACCGATTTAGCTATTGCAGAACGAAAAATTTAGACAAACAAGGCAATGGAATATTGGAAGGGATAAATTAGTTCGCCATTTTAAAATACGATTGTTTCTTCTGTGAGAAAAAGGAAATTGGTTATTTTAAGAGCCAGTAAAAATAACGAACAGTTTTTTAACTACGGTATTTTTTCAAATAAATTCTCTGTTTCTCTATGCTAAGGTATTTTCTATTTGTGTTTAAATTACAGCTTCTATTTGTGTTTAAAATTAAGACTATATTCTATCATGTGTTTACAAAAATAAAAATCTAGTAAATTACATCAAATAGAGCTGCTACGGTATCCCAAGATTCACTTACAAGATTCCCAACGTTATAAAAAAAGAAAAAAAAAATATACTATGGTGTTAAATAATAGTAACATATTTAGGCATATAATGCACCTTTGACGGAAATGCATAATATGCATTACCGTATATATATATATATATATATATATATATATATATATATATATATATATATATATATATATATATATATATATATATATATATATATATATATATATATATATATATATATATAATATATATATATATATATATATATATATATATATATATATATATATATATATATATATAAATATATATATATATATATATATAATTTAAACTCTCTCAAAATTTAAGATTTTGCAAAAAATCTCAGAGTGGCAGTCTTGACCTTCACTCTCTGGCATGCAGTATATTTTCTTTCGAATATATTACATCTCTATATAATTCACTTGTATGTATTTGCTTGGAGCCAAGAGCCCCTCAAGGAAAATAAACTCATTTAGCTTTCGGTCTTCCATGGAACCTACATTTCTTTGATGACAATAAACTGCATTTTCTCCGAGGCAAAAAGAAAGAATGAGTCCGGCATCTGGTTCGAAACGAAGATTCGATTTCTGTTTCGAATGGACAGAGGCTAGACTTCTGGCCTCAGCATATTGGTATATAATCGCATTAGGGACCATCCAGGGTAAGAACTTTCCTAGTTGTCGACCTAAAAGGGACTGTCGGATTAGATTACAACAAAACAGGCAAGGGAGAAAAGTCCAAGTTTTCAAAAATGCTCATCGAGCGAGATAAAGAGATGATAAAACAACAATGCTTGAAAAGGGGAAAACTTTTCTGTATTAGTAAGAAAAAGTATGATAATTTTTGCCGTGTGCGACAAGGATTGACTTAAATTAGACACTGACCGAGCAAACGCTTCTGCATATCAAAGTAAAATTACAACCTTGAAGGTTATAAATAAAATGAAAATACTAAACACAATTATTAAGGATAAATATCCCGATCTTTAGAATCAGAGGGTATATATTATTTTTCTAAAAAGCCAGTTGTTATGCTTACAAAAGTCTTATCACGGATTTTTCATATATTAGGCGAATTTACCTCAACAAACTGATAAAATATTGCAGTATCCCTAAATGGCAAGACTTAAAATCAATGACTGAAGAACCTAATATAGTAAAATGACCACTAAAAAGAACACTAAATACTAAAATGAGCACTAAACAATAATATAAATAAAACATAATAAAATATATTATATAATAAAATGATAAATAATAATATAATAATGATAAAAAAATAAAATATAATAATAGAATATAAAAATAATAATAAAAAAAAATAGTAAATGAAAAATAAATAAATAAGCGAATCACTTTTTGTCGATAAAAATTGAAAGGTTAATGACACTTCGATTCCCAAAGACAACCTCACTTTCAAAATAAAACTACACCTTCTTAAGGAATATATTCACTCTGGAATTTTTAGAATACTATTTTTCTGCTTTCCTATGATTTTCGTATATAATAAAAGACAATTTTTATATCATTCCATAGCTGACATTTAATTCGATCCATCTGCCGAATCACATTTTTTAAATTTGGTTATTTTTGGTGTTATTTATTTTTTTGAAATTTGGAATCACATTTAAAAGTTGGTTATTTTTGTTTTTATATTATGGTTTTATTTAATTTGGTTTTATTTATGTATTGATTATATAATATGACTGAACACTAAAATGAAGCCATATGCTTTAGATGTGTAACCCAATTCTTTAAAAATTAAAGAAAGCAATTTTTCTCAACTGAAAATAAAGAGCAAGTTTAAAACTTAAAACACATAGAAGTTATTCACGTTTTTTTCAACGAAAAGTCAGCAATAACATTTAAAGTTAAAACGAAAAAAAATTATTCCATATATGAGGGGGTAGTCCCCTGCTTAATTCCTCGCCCTTTACGCTAAGATTTCACTTTTTATCACAATTCTCTAAAAATGACCTGTGAAACACAAGGGGCGTTTAATTGGAATAGAAAAGCTTTTTAAAAACACTAAAAACTTTTGCATAAAAAGTAAGGGATTGAAGAGGTGGCTTCCCCATCATATACTGAATAATATATGTTTGTTTTAAGTTTTAGTGTTGCTCCTTACTTTAAGTTCAAAAAACCTTTTTTTATATTAAGTTTCTAATCGTTTTTCAAATAATGCCGGGATATTCATGGACAGTTCCTCCGGCATAAAATGCCCTCTCCAGACAGAAATTTCCCGGAAATGCCCTTCCCCTTGCTAATCCTCCTGGAGAATTTCCTTCGGAAAATTTCCCCAAGAAAATTTGTCTTACTTTTATTTGAAAAAAACTTGTTTATTATTTTATTTCTAATCATTTTCAAATTATGTCGGAAAATCTCCGTCACCAGTAAAATCCACCATGGACAATGTCCCTCCTTGGTAATAGATTCTCCTGGACAATTCCCACGGAATATTCACTCTACGTTTAAAACTGAGTAATAGTAGAGTTTGAATTCTAGCAAATCCCATTGAAAATTTCCTCTCCACGTAAAATTCTCCCTTTGGAAGACCCCAGGCAGAGAATTCCCACCGAAAATATCCGTATGTTTCCCAATAACAGATATACGACTTTATGCAAACAATGGGCAAATTGCATAGCGTTCAACCCTTTTCCAGGGGGTCTTAGGGGGTCATGTTATTCCCAGAAGCAGAGTTATTGGAGCTTTCAACTATGCTGGACAAAATGGCTATTTCAGCATTTGTATTGGATGCTTTTGGGAAAAACAGTAACTTGGTGGGTCGGCTAGTTGTCCTTCAATCTTTTGGTCACTTAAAAAGGAAACTAAAGCTTTTATTTTCTGTTTGAATGAGCGCTCTCCCGATCTTCTAGAACCAATGGTTTGATATGATCATCTATGGAAAAAACTAAAATAAATCAACACGCATCCGTGAATTTTACTCTGGCAAAAAATGCAACATTCTTAATTTTTGCTGATAGGGGCTTTAAGCCTCTGTAGTAAGGTTATCTTTTGTTTGGATCTGAGGGGGTCATTTACATTAAGATTCTGTGACTTTTTAAGGGTGTTTTCCCCATTGTTGAAAATCAGGTAAAGTTTCTCAGGCTTGTCAATTTTGATGGGTGGCATTAAACTTAACGAACCTTATATATTTGGAATCAGCATAAAAAGCAAAATCTTTTGGTATAATAACACTTATGAAAATTATTTATCTTAGAGTTTCGTCTACTATTGGACCACGTCACTCCTTACTTACAGTTTGTTACCACATACTATTAAAAAATTTGAAGGCGTTGCCACAAACGGGAACGCACGACTTATTTTAATTTTAATTTTAAAATAGACAAACACTAGATATGTCAATAACTCGGGTGAATTGGGAGTTGAATATAAGTTTCAGGTCAGTTTTTGTAATCTGTTTAGGTGGAGATCGAGGCCAATTTTTCAGACTAAAGGAATAAATTTGAATAGGTGTTTCATTCAGAATAGGAGACGGCCTTCGGTAATAGTAGTATGGCCTCAATGGATTTAAACACCGCCCACCCCCTTCAAATTCTGGTACCGACACTTTTTAAGAGACAGAATAGAATAGAATAAAGAATAGGCGTCATCGTTAGCTACAATTATAGATGGCAACATTTTTGTTTTCCAAAGACACATTTTTTTAGCTTCCAGGCAGGTGCCCATCGCATTTATTAAATGTATATCTGAGTTCTGAATCGAATGTGAGACTCATGAGTTCCTATTGTAAAAGACCGACCCGTTACTTTACTGAGCTAACAAGTCATTAATGAGATCATGTTCTTAGAAAGACATTCTAGGCAATCCATGTATTGCTTTGGGACACTGCCCACCTGATGTTAAGCGTCACAATATCGTCACAAGTTAATTGTTCAGTTGATTTCTCAATCGGAATTACATATGGTAAATGCTACCAGTGATTTGTTTCCGGGCACCATTTTCGGTATCATTCTGACAATATGTATACCAAAGTGATTTGAGATGCCTTCCGAGCAGACATATTCATTTGATGGTTAATGAAACTTGTTTCGATCTCAAAAATTGTAATGACTACAACCGGCCAGGTATCCTTTTTGTAATGCATTGGTCCTGAGGTCATAGGTTTCCCGTTATTAGGCTTGGGCATGAGCTTGAGTCTCCACATTCCCGTCCAGAGCCCCAATGACCCCTCCTCATTTTTCGCCCCCTTCATTGTTTATTTTAGCATTGAATTTTTTCCACTTTTTTTCAGTGTCTTAAAATCACATTAAATATACTTTTAACAAACAAATCCCTTGTAATATTTTAAAAATGTAAAATGAAGTTGATATAAATATGTCAGTCACGACTTTTCAATTAAAAAATAATGTTTGTAGTGACGTTTTTTCTAATTAGTTTTTTTAACTGAAATTTTTTCACCTTTTTTTCATGTCTTAAATTACATTAAATATACTTATAGCAAAATAAATTCACTTATGATATTTTAAAAATACAAACAGAAGATAATATTAAAATGTCGTTCATGATTCTTCTATTAGAAAAAATAGTGTTTGTAGTGAAATATTTTTTGGACTTAATTTCTTGGAACAAAACTTTTTTTGACATATGATTTTGTTGAAGAATAGGAACGAAGTCACATATATCGCTCACATATGCCATAACCTTTAGTTAAAGCAGTAGGTTTCCCACTACTGCTTTACTGCTTGGATGTTTCCTACATTAACTCCTTAAACAAGCGGAAATGTCTCGAAATGTTTTATATATTCACCTATAGGAAAACGCCCCTCTTCCCAGTTTCTTACAACACCTGCCCATAAAGTACACTGAACTTGGTAATATTGACCAGCAAAAAATAATCTAGCTTTTTTTCGGACTTAGAATTTCTTGGGACATAATTTATTTTTGCATAAATTTTTTTTTACACACAGGAACGCTGTCACAGGCATCGCTTAAAAATGTTATGACCTCTAGTCAAAGCAGAAGGTTTCACTGGAATGCTTTCCATATCAATGAACATGTCTGATTGAACAAATGGACATGTTTCAAAGTTTTTCATATGTTCATGTATAGACACTTCTCCGAGTTCCCAACCACATCTCTGCAAAAAGCATGCAGAACCTGGTCACGTGACCAACAAAAAGGAAGCCAGCTTTTGCAAGTTCTCTGGGAGCAATGAAATCCTTTGACCGCCTTCAATTAAATGTCCTTTGTCTAACATCCTCTCGTTTAAGAGCAACACATTCTATTTGTGACAGTAAAGGTCGGGAGGTAAACCTTTGTGGTTGCAGACGAAAATTGATCTTATTTTGACTATACCTTCTTGATCCCATGTATCGCTCATAAGTGTCATAGCAACCAGTTAAAGCAGGAGCTTCTATTGGAATGTATCCCGCATCAGCTTTATTTTTTATTTAAGAATTAACAACGCTTCTTGACTACTAAGGTCCCTGCGTCGGACCTGTAGTGCATTCCTGCAGCGTGATTCGATCTCTGGGTCCCGTATTACCAAGCTAAGGTCAAATCCACTGCACCACCACAGGACTCCCGCATCAGCTTTTTGAACAAAAGGATATGTTTCAAAGTGTATTCATCACTCTGTATTCATCTATAGGCACATCAATATCTTCCAATTTCTAACCACACCTGCGCAAAAAACCTGGTTATCACTGAGGTTATCACAAAACCCTGGTTATCATGAGGAGGAAAAGCCCCTTTCATATACGGAGTAATTTCTGTTCGTTTTAAGTTTTAATGTCGTTCCTTACTTTCATTTAAATTTTTTTTTAAATGATTGCATGTTGATGTTGCAGCCTGAGTTCTTAATTTAACAAGTAAGCAACTGGATATATAAAATTTTCCTATTGGCTAAAATTCGGAATTATCAGTCATTTTAGGCTGAAGTTATTAATATAAAATTATGGATTCCCATTCCCCTCAAATGTGATCTATGCAGCTCCTTCTATCCGACTAAATAAAGTCCAATCTCTTTATTATACTTGTGTTTCCGGTTATGCTTCCAAAAGACGAAAGACGCTGAATTTAGGCTTCCTCTAAAGTTTTTTTTAAACTGCGAGTATGGCATTAAAGATGCATTAAGTGTAACTATTATTGCTATTTAAACTTGTTAATAGGAACATCCAACAAAATGAATTGAAAATAGAGACTTTTTTCATTCAGAGGTCGAATTATAGTAAGAAGAATTATTATGTTCCTCCCTCTCTTGGCAATCGCCTTGTTGCTTTTATTCTTTAATTCACGACATCAATAGCTGTAACAAAGAGGTAACTCAAAGTTGAAAAACTTCACACAAGAAATGATTAAACAAAATCATCTTTGTGATTCAAACTTAACAAAATACTACTTAATAATTCGCAAAGAATAAATTTTTTCAAAGTCTAGAGGGGGGAAATAATTTAAAGCGATGGCCAATTACTCTTTCCCATTCTAATTGATGCCTCTGCCAATGATAGCCAATATAATAATTCATTCATACAATAATTCATATAGAATCAGCAACACAATAAAATCAAGCATTAGTCTAAAAAATATATCAGCAGTAACCACACCTAAGAATAATTGAATAAAATGAAAATACAATAGCATAAAAAAAGGAACCGCTTCTAAACAACAAATTTTAAAGCCCCAGGTAAAAACTGTTTTGCCTTCTTGCATAGTCCAGACTTTGATGCAAAAAGGTTTTGGTACTCTAATGTCCATTTTCTGAATCAATTTTCAGAACATCACTTTCCTATCACAAACCAATTTACTTTAAAAAATACCCTAAAATACTACTTTTTTATTTTTTTTAATCGCACTTTAACCTTTGACGAGGACAATCTGGGGTCTATTGGTAAAAACCCAATGTTCTTATTTGTAGAAATTGGATTACAATAATATATTACTAATCCAGATACAAAAATAAATCAGCAGCCAACCAGAAGCTACACATGCGAGAGCATGCTGAGAAAAGAATGAAAATAAAAGATGAGCAAACAATAATAAATATAATTTAATAAATTTAACCACGTGATTTTTTTTTAATATTTAAAAAAATTCAATTAGGAGATGAAGCCAAGGGATGAAATCTTGTAACAAACAACAAAACATTGCGTTTAATGAAACACACCGATAGATCTAAGAAACACTAAAAATGAGTATTTCAGAGAAAAATATTATAAGCTTAAAGCATATTAATGAAAAACCATATATTAATCAAACAGTTCGTGGCAACGAACTGTAGTAAGGCGCTACCCGGCTTAATAGTAACCAAAACTCTAAAAAATGGAATTTTGATACCAGTAGTTATATCAAAAGAACATTTTGCCTTATTTTAGAAAATAGGGAGAAACACCCCCTAAAAGTAATAGAATCTTAACAAAAATCACACCATCAGATTCAGCGTATCAGAAAACCTTATTGTAGAAGTTTCGAACTGCTATCTAAAAAATGCAGAATTTTGTATTTTTTGCCAGAAGGCAGATCACGGATGCGTGTTTATTTGTTTCTTTGATTTTGTTTTTTTGGTTTTTTTTTCTCAGGGGTGATCGTATCGACCGAGTAGTCCTAGAATGTTGCAAGAGAACTCATTCTAATGGAAATGAAAAGTTCTAGTGTCTTTTTTAAGTGACCAAAAAAATTGGAGGGCACATAGGCCCCGTCCCACGCTAATTATTTTCCCAAAATCAACGGATCAAAATTCTGAGATAGCCATTTTATTCAACGTAGTCGAAAAACCTTATAATTATGTCTTTGGGGCGGACTAACTACCCCACAGTCCCCGTGGGAGGGGCTACAAGTTACAAACTTTGACCAGTGCTTACATATAGTAATGGTCATTTGGAAGTGTACAGACGTTTTCAGGGGGATTTTTAGGTTGGGGGGGGGGGAGGTTGAAAAGAGGGTGATATGTTGGGGGAACTTTCCTTGGAGGAATTTGTCATGGTTGAAGAAAATTTTCATGAAGAGAGCGCAGGATTTTCTAGCATTATTTAAAAAAAAAAAAAAAATAATAAATATGAAAAAGTTGAAGAAGCATTAAAAGTTAAACGAACAGAAATTATTACGCATATGATGGGATTACCTCCTCCTAATACCCCGCTCTTTACGCTAAAGTATTTTTAGTAATTTCAACTATTTATTCTAAGGCTTTTGTGATTCAGGGGTCATTCTTAAGAAATTGGGACAAAATTTAAGCTTTAGTGTAAAGAGCGAGGTACTGACGAGGGGGTGAACCCCCTCATATACATAATAAAAACATGAGAATACAGAAGTTTGTTACGTAAGCTAATTTGTAAGTTGCGTATATCTTTTACTAATAAAAACATTCATAAAAAATTAAAAGTTCTAGTTACCTTTTTAAGTAGCCAAAAAGTCGGAGGGCAACTAGGCCTCCTCTCCCGCTTCTTTTTTCTCAAAATCATTCGATCAAAACTATGAGAAAGCCATTTAGCCAAAAACTTAAATATGCAAATTTCGTTTTAATTATTCATCTGCGGAGAGCCAAAATAGAAAATGCATTGAATCAAAAACGTTCAGAAATCAAATTAAAAAAAAACAAGTTTTTTTTAACGGAAAGTAAGGAGCGGCACTAAAACTTAAAACGAACAGAAATTACTTTGTATATGAAAGGGGCTGCTTCCTCTTCAACGCACCGCTCTTTACGCTAAAGCTTTTTACTGTTTTAAAAAGTAGAGTTAAGAGAAAGAGTCAAACATGATCCCAATTCTCGCGCATGCCTAGCTAAGCTTGAATATCTAGGTACTGTCATTTTTGATTGGTCAATGTTTTTACTCTCTTTTATAAGCAGTACTGACTTGTCAAAAGTGATAATACCGCGACATTGGTGCCTGGCTAAGCTCGTCAAATCAGTATTGAGCGTTAGTATTGATTTGCTGAAGTTTTGACCAACTAGCCAAAGTTCTTTTCAGGCGAGCCATTTAAAAAACGTAGTATATACTCTTTAGAGGACCAAAACAAAGTGTTTGGCATCGCTTTCCACTTTGACCCACCTTCTCCAAAAAAAATCTTGAAAGTTTCAACTCAATTTCCGCAACTCAATGGAACCCCAGCTGCGAGACTTTTACAGAACATACTTACCAAACTACGTTTCAAATCCTTCACTCTTCATGGTAAAGAGCGTAAAGAAGCCCATAGTAATCGAAAGTTTAAAAATGTGATTTGAAAAAAAAACAAAAAAAAAACTGTGTCTGGAGACAGTTTGCAACTTAAAGCAGATTTAGGTATGGTAACTATTTGATAATTTCGATTATAGTACGAAAACAAATTTACGGAAATTTTGAAAAGGATTCTGAAACTCCTCAAAGATGGCCTGGGATAGCAGTGGAAAATTGTATCATTGGAATGACCATGGTCGAAAACTTTGGACAGAAAAATCGTATTCCCCCACCTTGAATCACAAGGAAAGTGACTTTTGTGAATCGGAAGCACTGAGTTATCTCGCATTTTTTTCGCCACGTGCGATCGTATCGAACCAGTGATCGTACAACTTTAAAAAAGAGCTGATTTGAAAAGAAACTGTGCCCTTTTGAGTACCGAAAAAGATGAAGCGTAAAAAAAGTAGGTTTTTAGCCATTTTGTGCCATCAAAATCAATCGTTGCCCAAAGTAAGTCAAAATGCCAGAGATTGAAAATCCTGACTGATTTTAAGGCAACCGACTTTCGATGGTCTTAAAACGCTAAACAGGAGTTTTTGATTAATTTTTAGAAAAACGGCTCTAAAAAGAGACCTGAATGCTGCGATGAGTTCCGTGTTCATAAATCGTGAGTTGATATTAATATGAATGCTACAGTAGTTACCAAGGTTTATGATAAGCCGTTTATGAAAATTGTCGAATGATTACCTTTTTAAGTAACAACAGAAATTGTACAACAACAAAATGGTGCTTCTGTCACTTCATACCTCAAAATATAAATTTTTGCCCAAAGAGTGTCAAAATTACCTTCTTAAGTAGCAACATAGATTGTACAACAACAAAATAGTGCTTTTGTCACACTAAAACTTTCTACTGAAGGTTTTAATCTCCCCAGTCACTTCCAAGTCACTTCTTTACATGGTTGGCTTACAGCTCGTTCTTTACTTCTAATTTTATTCTTCCAGGACTAGAAGATTGCCGCAAAGTAACTGAGAGACATCTAACAACTTTCCTGCCCATGCCTATTGTACAATTGTCTTTATAACTCCATTGTTGATTGCCATATTACAACTTGTGAAAGAAGAAAGGTTGGGAAGCATGATAAAGGTATTATTATAATCTCCCAGGTCGAAAGTCTTAGACTGAAGGTTTACAATCCTTCTTCTGGTTTACTGCGCCTCCAATCTCCCTTAGTAAGCAAAAACTAAACAACAGGCTCTGATAAAAAAAAAAAAAATACCTAAGGAAAAAATTCCTTTTTTTAGTTTCATGAACTTGAAATTTTTTAAAACAAATTTCTAGGGACATAAGTGACAACAAAGTTGCAAATATATTTTGGGAAAGTTTAAGGAGTATGTGAACTATTTATGGCGTTCTATTACGTTGTTCTATTACATACATTAATGTAGTAATAAAGAGAATTATAGGGAAAAACTAAGCTTGTTTGAGTTTTCTTTTTTTTAGAGAGTTATAATTGTATAATCAAAGTAATCGATGTCGTGGTCACTGGAAAACAATTGAGAGAATTATGAATTAGTATTTTATTTTGTATAAGCTAGTCATAGAATTTTCTGATCCGAAAAGAACGTCCTTTTTTTTTAAAGTCAATTTTTGTGTTTTCAATAAAGCACTGGCTTTTACAATTCTACCGAAGGTGGCAAATATCACTGGTTAATTTTTGAAGCTGGTTTTGTAGACATAACTTAAGTAGTCACTCATTACTCTGTGTTAAACTTAACTTACTTTTAACGAAGTCCTAGCATAAAAAAGAAAACTAAAGCAGAAAAATTTTCACTTCGTTCCTTCCATAATTTTCAATAGTTTTTGAGCTAAACGTAATTCTTATTTCAGAACAAGATTAATGAATCCTCAACTGCACTAGGATGGAAACACTACAAAGATTGGACGTGAGACTTAGGACGACAGAAGACATTTCTAATTAGAAATAAAAAGTTAAAAAACATTTTTAACAACGCAACTTATTTTATATTGAAATTATAAATTAAATAGTGAAACTCAATACACATGAACTATTCATATACAACAAAATTTGCTAGTATTATCCAAATATAATACTGTATTATATTTATGTTATTAAATATTATGCTAGTAAGGTCTCCAAAAGTTTTTTACTGAATTTTGACTGCTACTCCCACAAGCTTCTTTTTCGGATTCTTCAGAGCTATCTTTCTTTTTACAGGCGTGAGACGGTAGTGTTGAATTTAAAGATAGCGCTGTGGATGTCACAAAAACTTGATGGTGTTTACTGGATGTTGCTTCTTGGCTACTATTTGCAGAACCAGAGGTAGGAACTACTAAAAATAATGGATTTGGAATTAAGCACAGGAAGCAGTAGGAGTTTAGACGCAAACAAAAAGAAATGACTGAAGAATCAAGAGAAAATCCTGAACAACTAGATTTTGGTCTATCGAATTGATAAATTAAAAAGAAAGAAAACCTGATTAATAATCTACATGTGCTTCTATGAGTCGTGATCTAAAATCATCATACATGAGGACTTTAGAATCTTACATTAAAGAAAAATCCAGAAAAAGCTGCATTTTCTGACATGAGGTAGGACATTTCTTGACTGTAATTCCGCTATACTTTAGCCTCCCACCCCAAATGTGTAGATATATAGCCCAAATTATAGATTTCCCTCGTATTCTTCCATGTATCCCTTTTGTTTAAACCCTTCCAACCAAAATTGAATCAAGGATAACAAAATCAAGAAACAGAAAACACATGGGGCATATGAGACAGAAAACACATTTACCGTAATAAAATACTTTTAAAAATAACTGTAATTATTGGCCATGGCGTGGGTGAGTGCAGGAGCTCAGAGTAGTGTCAATGAAAGAAGGAGGATCTATCCCTCTTGATCCCCCTTCGAGATTGAACAAAAAGTTTTTTTCTATATTTTTATTGAAAAATGTCCATTTTTGGTATTTTCATAGACTGAATTGAAAAGACGACAAATTTGCCCTTTCTAAATTTCCATGAACTGGCACCACTGTGGCCCATCCAATGATGGGTTAATGATGAAAAATAGAAAGAAGGTTGCCCAATAAAGACAAAAACAAGCGGATACAAAATATTATTCATAAACTCTGTTATTTCAAACACTAGCCGAATGCAATAAAGGTACAATTTTGCATATTTTGAAAATAGTCAAGTCAATTTTAATTGTTCCTTATTTGTCCTAAGAAATAATTTCATATTTCAGTTATGCCTTTTCTTGATTAGTTTACGCTACTTTGTTTAAAAGGTTTTTACCGGGGCCATCACTTACGCTTTGAAAAGAAAGTAGGCAAGAAAAACTAATCTACAGTGAGCTAATCAAGCCAAAGCTTAGACAGTCGCCTACGAGTCTACAAGAGAATTGTTGATCATGTATCAATCCTATAACACGGTATTCCACCTTTAGACTATAAGCGGCTAAGCTTATTAGGCTTAGGTTTCAATTAGGCGTTGGCCCGTGAGCCAAAGCAAATTCAGTTCCAGATTCTGAACATCCCTGTGAACCTTGTCCGTCACAGGACAACCTCGTTCATCCCTTCGTTCTATGACTATCTATCTTTAGTTCTGCCATAAGAATAACGTACGGGTGGATGATAGATAGACTTATCTATCCAAAAAAGAAAAGACGTAATTTTTATACAATATTAAAAAGGGCTTATGCCAGATTTGCCTCTCACTCACTCAGACTGTCTATCTTGGCTTTTTCTAAAATTAGCCATGGCTTGATGCCTGCAACTACTTGATTTTAACTCAAGAAAAAAGTTAATTTCGAAGACTAGTAGTAATAATTGTTGTAATATCAAACATTTAGTGACAACGAACTGTAGTAAGGAGCAATTTGGCTCAATAGTAACCGAAACTCTAAAAACCGGTGATTTTAAATATATAAGTTTCATCAAATTTAGACTTACCCATCAAAAGTTACGAGCCTGAGAAAATTTGCCTTATTTTAGAAAATTGGGGGAATCATCCCTTAAAAGTCATTGAATCTTAACAAAAATCACATCATTAGATTTAGCGTATCAGAAAACACTACAGTAAAAATGCCTTTTTATTTTTATTTAAGAATTAAAGACGCTTCTTGACTACTAAGGTCCTTGCGTCGGCCCTGTAGTGCATTCCTGCAGCGTGATTCGATCTCTGGGTCCCGTATTACCAAGCTAAGATCAAATCCACTGCGCCACCACAGGACAGTAAAAATTCCTATCTACAAACATTTCGAATTTTGTATTTTTTGCCACAAGACAGATCAAGGATGCGTGATTATTTTTTTTTCCCAGGGGTGATCATATCGACCCGTTAGTCCTAAAATGTCGCGAGAGGGCTCATTCTAACGGAAATTGAAAGTTCTAGTGTCCTTTTAAGTGACAAAATCATTGGAGGGAACCTAGGCCCCCTCCCACGCTCATTTTTTCCCTGAAGTCATTGGATCAAAATTCTGAGATAGTCATTTTATTCAACATAGTCGAAAAACCTAATAACTGTGTCTTTGGGGACGGCTTACTCTCCCACAGTCCCAGTGGGAGGGGCTGCAAGTTCCAAACTTTGACCAGTTTTTACATATTGTAATGGTTACTAGGAAGTGCACAGACGCTTTCAGGTAGATTTTTTGGTTTGGGCGGGGGGGGGGGGGTTGAACATGGAACTTTCCACGGAGGAATTTGTCATGGTGGAAGAACATTTGCATGAAGAGGGTGCGGGATTTTTTAGTATTAAAAAAAACAATGAAAAAATAAATATGAAAAAGTTTTTTTCAACTGAAAGTAAGGAGCAGCATTAAAAGAAATTATTACGCATATGAGGGGTTCACCTCTTCCTAATACTTTCCTCTTTACGCCAAAGTAATTTTATTAATTTCAACTATTTATTCTACGGTCTTTGCAATTCAGGGGTAATTTTTAAGGAATTGGGACAAAATTTAAGGTTTAGTGTAAAGAGCGAGGTATTGACGGGGAGGGGACCCCTCATATACACAAATCAAAACATACGAATATAGAAGTTAGTTACGTAAGTTAATTCGTAAGTTACGTATATTTCTACTAATGAAAACATTCGTAAACATTAAAAGTTCTAGTTGACTTTTTAAGTAGCCAAAAAAAGGAGGGTAACTAAGCCTACTCTCCCGCTCTTTTTTCTTCTCAAAATCGTCCGATCAAAATTATGAGAAAGTAATTTAGCCAAAACAATAAATTCATTTGTAAATTTTGTTTTAATTATTCATGTATGGAGAGCCAAAATCAAGACATGCATTAATTCAAAAACATTCAGAAATTAAATAAAAACAAGTTTTTTTTAACAGACAGTAAGGAGCGACATTAAAACTTAAAACGGACAGAAATTACTCCGTAAATAACCCGGGCTGTTCCCTCCTCAACGCCCCGCTCCTTACGCTAAAGTTTGTTACTGTTTTAAAAAGTAGAGTTGAGAGAAAGAGTCAAACTTTAGCGTAAAGAGCGGGGAGTTGAGGAAGGAACATCCCCTTTCATATACGGAGTAATTTCTGTTTGTTTTAAGTTTTAATGTAGCTCCTTACTTTCAGTTAAAAAAACTTGTTTTTTTATTTAATTATTTAAAAAGATCATTAATATTTTTGATGAATTTATGGTAGTAGCAATAAAATGTTTGCTTCCACAAGAGATTTCAAACAAACTTTTGATACCATCAAAAACTTGCAACTGGATTTCGGCTATGTTTGTAGAAAAGAATGTTTATTTTAAAAGCAGATCAAAGATCAGTCAATAATATTTTGGTCACTCTCTCATCTACGCCCTCTTTATGCAATATGCATAACTCCAGATTTATAAAAGGGTTTGCCTATATCGGCAGAAAACTAAACAAGGGGATACCATTCATATCGCTATCAAAATTCAAGGTCTCGTTCAATAAAGCCCTAATCACCCATGAAAGAATGTTCATGTTTGGAGGAGGTGTTAATATTTGGGACCTCCGCTGTATTTTTTTGAACTTGGGTCGTTATACTCGTTCTTGTTTCACTCTTCTTCAAAGATCTTTGCTTGAGTTGATATTCAATTCTGAGGCTGGATATTACGTTCACTTTTCACTGTCAAAGATAGGGTGTATCAATATAAACACTTTTCGAAAAAACGACAAAATATGGTTATCATTTTTTAAAAAATTCTATACATATTTTGATCTAATAAAATCAACTTACTATTCAAAATTTTAATAGTGGATCCAAGTCATATTTAACAAATTAAAAAGACTAAAACCTTTAGATTTTTTGTGTTTACTGCATCAAAGATTACAATGTCAATTCAAAACTTTTAAAAAAAGAAATCTAATTTTAAAGTCATCCGGGCATGAAGGATTAAATTTTGACGGAAAAATTACAGTGAATATATTGATTTCTCAAAGAAAATATTGATCGCAGCACTGATGAACAAGACAGAAAAACTTGCTAATAGCTAAGACAGACTCAATGATTTGTTCACAAGCATGGGAAAACTAATGAAAAAAACCAATCGGTACCAGGGGAAAATTGTTGAAACGATAGGTGCAAAATTTTTCCTAAAACGGACAGATAACACGCTACACACAGAAAGTCTGTGTGTTGTTAACAGCAATTCAGATAACACAGAAAGTATCTAGCCCAAGTGCATTTCATTTCAAATATCTTCCTCGTTCGTGTTAGTTTTATACAAAGCATTACTTTAGTTGGATAAAAACTGATAGTTCTGGATAAGAAACACCAAATCTTGAACTTCTGCGTGTTTAGCAGTTGACTTGCTTTCCATTTTCAAAAATACTTGCTCATTTATGCTCAACGGCACACGAAAAATCGATCGGTACCATAGAGAAACTAGAAAAAACTCTTAGCCCATTAATATAGGAAAAACTGGTCGGTTTTTCCATGGTACCGATCGGTTTTTGAGCGTCTTTCGTGTGTCTGAACGGGCTATAAGGTTTGTAAAAATGTAAACTTATTTCTGAATTTTCTTTCTTTCTAGGAATCATAGACCGTTTTAAATATTTACGTTATGTAGTTAACGTTATGCGATGACTCAGCGACACTGCTACAAAACTTATTATTGAAAAAAAAAAAAAACTAAAAAAAAAGACATCAGCAATATTCATCTGATCTAGATAGAGGATTTGACCTTAGTTGACGTCCAAAATAATTTTAAAATTTATTGTCTGTACACTAAATTATCGAATTTAAATAATTTCTTTTTTGCTGTTCTCTATTAGCAGAGTAATTTTACGTGATTCTCTGGCGATCATATATTTTAAGAAGAATAAATTCTGAGAAGCTCACATGCCGTTTCTCGAAATCTAAGCATGAATGATCAAACATCCGTTAAAGCCAGTGCATAAGTAATGTTATTAAGCAGACTACAGATTATCAGAGATACACTAAAACTGATATTAATGGTTCACAAACAACTTGAAAAAGTTGTTGTCCATGCAGATTCTTTACTCTGATGTCAAGATAATTTTATGTGTTTTTTTTAGTGATTAAATATTCCAGGAAGAATATGTTTTGAGGAGCTTACTTGCTGTTTGTCGAGATCTGTGCAGTTTTGACCAAACATCTATCAAACTCAATGCTGATGTATTGCTTGTAAAAAAGCCAATAGATTGTCCCAAAGATGCTGAAACTGACGGTAATGGGTCGTAAGCGAATTGAAAAGGTGGTTGTCTATACAGAGACCAACAGTTGGTAGTAATATCATCTGATTTTCCAATCGGAACTAAAATAAAATTATATTACAATTTTTCACGCCACAACACAATTTTTGGCATTGTGCCATATTTCTTAAAAAAAAATACAAATAAGTAAACCGTAGATAAAACACGACAAAAAATTAAAACAAGCAAAAGGGAACAACACCCATGATAAAGTCTGATTCTGAACGTTCCAATTTTTTTAGTGTTTCGATATACCTTTTTCATAGTGTCTTTTATAAGACCTATTGATGTTTCAACTAGCCATATTATTGACAACACTCATATATCTATCAAGGTGAAAATAGTTCTGCACATAATCATATTTTCAACGTAGGAAAGTATCCCAAAATGATAATGCACTTCAAAATTTCTTAAGTAAATATTAAAATAAATTCTATTTGAGATTTAATACGAGAGAAAAGCATCAAACACAAAAGATTAAAAAATAAAATTCAAATGCTTAAGTATGCAAAGTATAGGGTCACTAGATGGCAGTGATTTTTTGGTTTCTTTATTCTCAGTGGGACAACTGCAAGCTGGCAATCTTAATTGTTTGGGTTATCTACGGCAAGACCAGAAAATAATATTTTGCAGACGGGCAAAGAAAACCTCTTATTTGATTTTTTTTTGTACACAAAAGAGTTTAAAAACTTCCTAGAATTTCATGTAAATAATTAGAGTTATTAGGTTATTAGAGCAATTTATGAACAAAACACTTGTCCAAAAACCGACAGTATACAATAATGTGATTTATCAAAAAAATGTATAGGTTAAAGAAAGTTTATGTCGTCCATTTTTTTTATTTGTTATACCAGATTAAACAGGTAAGCAAATAAAAAATAAATAGAGAATTACACTAGTCTTTAAGGGATTTTGGAAGACTGGTAGTCTCACTCCTATTTGGTGCAAGTTCTGTTCACTTTAAGATTTTCTTCATTTAGATTTTATTTATTCATCCGTAGTAATTTCAGAAGTTTCATTTATTCCAGTGGCTCCCAACCGATTTTGGGCCATGCCTCACCAAGGCATTTCTAAAATCCTTATGCCCCTCGTGATAATTTGATTTTTTCACCCAGAATTTTATGCATATTCACCAGAAGGAAGTTTAACAGGCTATTAACTTGATTCCTTTTTTTAAATAGTCCTCTAGGTGTGTTTTATACGAATAATTTTTTTTATACTCTTGGATCTTGAAGCTCAATAAAACGTATGAATTTAAATTTTGGTTCGTTTATGTTATTCTCTTAAACGTGCTCGTTATTTCAGACATGAAAAATTCAGCAATTTTGGCTACAAGTCGTTTTCCCTCCTGGAAGTTTGCTGCTTGAAATTAAACTGTGGTAGTTTAGAAATCAGCGTAATACCCTTCAGTTGCTGGTACTCGGATTCAGATGTAGGATCACATGATCTAGGAGATTGACAAAGATTCAATCTCACACCAGTAAATAAATCAAATATTTTGGGCTAGGAATTTGGTGTTTTGCTTCCTGGTTAGTTCAAACAACCCCATTTGTATTTCTTAAACACCTTGATATTTGATTCGTATTTTGTTTCCCCACCTCTCCCTTTCAGACAACCCATAACCCCAAGATTGTAAGCCACTCTACCTCTACTCACTGAGCTCAGTGTTCTTTTTAGTTTGTCTTGCAACTATAGTTTTTAATATATTATAATAAACTATATTGTAATATAAACTAGTTTTTTGAGTAGAATAATTCAGCTACTTAAGATCAGAACATTTTTCTTGTCCCTATCTGTGAATTTGTATTATGTATATTAGTATTTTAATTTATGTTTTTTTTTATTTTGCATTTGAGAAGTTTGGCTCGTGAAATAATCTCATCGCGTCAATAAGCGTACATGAAATTAAAAAATCAACAAGCTTCACAAAAAATACATAAGACTACGTAAAGCAAATATATGAAACAACCTCAATACCACTGTTATCTAACGTGCGATTGTACGCCATCCGTTATAACTGGGAAAGTCTGTTCGAGGCCCAGAAACTATTTTTTTTTAAAACAAAGATTTAATCCCTGAAAATAAGATTTACAGTTGCAAATTGTCTAATTTTGATGCTACCCTAAGAATGGTCTTCGAAAAAAAATGTAATAGCAGGGTAGAGACAAAGTTAAAGTGAAAAAAGAAAAGCAAAACTGATTTGCAAAACTAACAAGATGAATGTTGCAAGGTAAGTAAAGTTTCAAAAACATACAGTTTGTTTACCACCAAAGACAAGTATACTTTCAAAGGAGAGCTACACCTTCATAAACTGTTCGAACCCAGCTCTTTTCGGCCTATTTTTGCTGATTTGTCAGCCACGATTCTTTTCCTAAACATTTGCCATCCGCTGCCAAAACTGGATTCTTTTTCACCGAAAACTGGATTCCTAATTTTCTTTTCGTACTTTTAGGATGAATAATTTTTTTTAAAATAAGCTTTAAGCAATATTGTGTCGTTTCAAATAGGTCTTTTTTTTTTTT
>NC_088866.1:41120227-41145227 GCF_032884065.1 Artemia franciscana | reverse complement strand
GATTGCCCTTGAGCTTTGTTGATGGTGATTGCTAATCGACCATTCCCTGAGTCTCCATCGTCATTTATATATCCCCCTGTGCACCCCGGCGTCCCCTTTGTAGTTATGTCCCTGTGTCCCGGTCGTCATTTATATTCCCTGTGTCCCGGTCGTCATTTGTGTCCCGGTGTTCCAGTCTGTGATTTCTCTTTGAGTGTCCCGGGCATCATTTATATTCCTTGTGTCCCGGTGTCCCGGTCGTCATTTATATCCCCCTGTGCCCCCCGGCGTCCCCATTGTAGTTGTGTCCCTGTGTCCCGGTCGTCATTTATATTCCCTGTGTCCCCGTCGTCATTTGTATCCCGGTGTCCCGGTCTGTATATACATTCGTTTTTTAGTTTTGTTTTTCTCCTTTATTTTTTTCCTTTTTTCTTTTTTTTCTTTTTTAGTTTATTTAGATTTTTAGATTTTTAGTTTTTTTATTAGTTTTTAGTTTTTTTGTAGTTTTTACCATTTTTTTAGTTTTTTTAGTTTTTTTTTTTACTTATGTCCTGGTCGTCATTTATACTCCCTGTGTCCCGGTCGTCATTTGTGTCTCGGTGCTTTGTTGATTGCTAATTTATATTATATTTATCTTTATATTTTTTATTTTTATTAATATTTTTTTAGTTTTCTTTTTCTCTTATTTTTCAGTTTTTTCCTTTTTTTTTTAGTTTTTTCTTTTTTAGTTTTTAGTTTTTTTTGTTTTTTACCTTTTTTTAGTTTTTTTAGTTTTTTTTTAGTTTTTTATCTTTTTTAGTTTTTTTATTAGTTTTTAGTTTTTTTTTAGTTTTTGCCTTTTTTTAGTTTTTTCAGTTTTTTTTAGTTTTTAGTTTTTTTACCTTTTTTTTAGTTTTTTTTTAGTTTTTCAGCTTTTTTAGTTTTTTTTCTTTTTAGTTTTTTTTGTAGTTTTTACCTTTTTTAGTTTTTTTTTCTTCTTTTGTATTAGTGTGAAATAATTCAGACGTCATATGCGGACAAACACGACGTCACTCGACAGACAGACAGACAGACATAACCCACAAACAACTTATTTTTATATATATTTATTCATATTTTTTTAGTTTTCTTTTTCTCTTTTATTTTTCAGTTTTTTCCTTTTTTTTTTAGTTTTTTTCTTTTTAGTTTTTAGTTTTTTTTAGTTTTTTACCTTTTTTTAGTTTTTTTTTAGTTTTTTTAGTTTTTTAGCTTTTTTAGTTTTTTTTATTAGTTTTTATTTTTTTTTGTAGTTTTTGCCTTTTTTTATTTTTTTCAGTTTTTTTTTAGTTATTAGATTTTTACCTTTTTTTAGTTTTTTTTAGTTTTTTAGCTTTTTTAGTTTTTTTTTTCTCTTTAGTTTTTTTGTAGTTTTTACCTTTTTTAGTTTTTTTCTTCTTTTGTATTAGTGTGAAATAATTCAGACGTCATATGCGAACAAACATGACGTCACCTGATCCATCCACACATCCACAGACAGACAACTTATTTTTATATATATAGATATATATATATATATATATATATATATATATATCTATATATATAAAAATAAGTTGTCTGTGGATGGATGGATGGATGGATGTGTGGATGGATGTGTCAGGTGACGTCACCTGAAAAAACTGGATTAGGTGACGTCAAAACTGAAAAAAACTAAAAAAAGGCAAAAACTACAAAAAAAAACTAAAAACTAATAAAAAAAAATAAAAAAGCTAAAAAACTAAAAAAACTATAAAGGTAAAAACCAATAAAAAACTAAAAAAAAAACTGAAAAAAACTAAAAAAAAGGCAAAAACTACAAAAAAAAAACTAAAAACTAATAAAAAAAGTAAAAAAGCTAAAAAACTAAAAAACTAAAAAAACTAAAAAAAGGTAAAAAAACTAAAAAAAAATAAAAAATAAAAAAAAACTAAAAAAAAGGAAAAAAACTGAAAAATAAGCTAAAATAAAGGTAAAAAACCAATAAAAAACTAAAAAAAAAAAGGAAAAAACTAATAAATGACGACACTCAAAGAGAAAGCGACCAGGACAAAAAACTAAAAAAAAAGGCAAAAACTACAAAAAAACTAAAAACTAATAAAAAAATAAAAAAGCTAAAAAACTAAAAAAACTAAAAAAAGGTAAAAAACTAAAAAAACTAAAAACTAAAAAAAAACTAAAAAAGGTAAAAACTAAAAGAACTAAAAAAGAAAAAAATAAATGACGACACTCAAAGAGAAAGCGACCAGGACAAAAGGAATGTTCGATTAGCAATCAACAAAGCACCGGGACACAGGGAGTATAAATGACGACCAGGACACAAGTAAAAAAAAAAAATTAACAAAACTAAAAAGAAGGTAAAAACTACAAAAAAACTAAAAAGAAAAAAAAAACTAAAAACTAATAAAAAAACTAAAAAATCTAAAAATCTAAATAAACTAAAAAAGAAAAAAAAAGGAAAAAAATAAAGGAGAAAAAACAAAACTAAAAAACGAATGTATATACAGACCGGTACACCGGGATACAAATGACGACCGGGACACAGGGAATATAAATAACGACCGGGACACAGGGACACAACTACAACGGGGACACCGGGGGAAACAGGGGGATATAAATGACGACCGGGACAAAAAAAACTAAAAAGAAATAAAAACTAAAAACTAATAAAAAAAACTAAAAAATCTAAAAATCTAAATAAGCTAAAAAAGAAAAAAAAAGGAAAAAAATAAAGGAGAAAAACAAAACTAAAAAACGAATGTATATACAGACCGGGACACCGGGATACAAATGATGACCGGGACCCGGGGACACAGGGAATATAAATGACGACCGGGAAACCAATAAAAAACTAAAAAAAAAA
This sequence comes from Artemia franciscana, assembly GCF_032884065.1. Lineage (NCBI taxonomy): Eukaryota > Metazoa > Arthropoda > Branchiopoda > Anostraca > Artemiidae > Artemia > Artemia franciscana. Next base: position 41,142,391 of record NC_088866.1, on the reverse strand, counting down.
ACTGAAAAAACTAAAAAAAGGCAAAAACTACAAAAAAAAAACTAAAAACTAATAAAAAAAGTAAAAAAGCTAAAAAACTAAAAAAACTAAAAAAACTAAAAAAAGGTAAAAAACTAAAAAAAAATAAAAAATAAAAAAAAACTAAAAAAAAGGAAAAAACTGAAAAATAAGCTAAAATAAAGGTAAAAACCAATAAAAAACTAAAAAAAAAAAGGAAAAAACTAATAAATGACGACACTCAAAGAGAAAGCGACCAGGACAAAAAACTAAAAAAAAAAGGCAAAAACTACAAAAAAACTAAAAACTAATAAAAAAAATAAAAAAGCTAAAAAACTAAAAAAACTAAAAAAAGGTAAAAAACTAAAAAAACTAAAAACTAAAAAAAAACTAAAAAAGGTAAAAACTAAAAGAACTAAAAAAGAAAAAAATAAATGACGACACTCAAAGAGAAAGCGACCAGGACAAAAGGAATGTTCGATTAGCAATCAACAAAGCACCGGGACACAGGGAGTATAAATGACGACCAGGACACAAGTAAAAAAAAAAATTAACAAAACTAAAAAGAAGGTAAAAACTACAAAAAAAACTAAAAAGAAAAAAAAAACTAAAAACTAATAAAAAAACTAAAAAATCTAAAAATCTAAATAAACTAAAAAAGAAAAAAAAAGGAAAAAAATAAAGGAGAAAAACAAAACTAAAAAACGAATGTATATACAGACCGGTACACCGGGATACAAATGACGACCGGGACACAGGGAATATAAATAACGACCGGGACACAGGGACACAACTACAACGGGGACACCGGGGGAAACAGGGGGATATAAATGACGACCGGGACAAAAAAACTAAAAAGAAATAAAAACTAAAAACTAATAAAAAAAACTAAAAAATCTAAAAATCTAAATAAGCTAAAAAAGAAAAAAAAAGGAAAAAAAATAAAGGAGAAAAACAAAACTAAAAAACGAATGTATATACAGACCGGGACACCGGGATACAAATGATGACCGGGACCCGGGACACAGGGAATATAAATGACGACCGGGACACAGGGACACAACTACAACGGGGACACCGGGGGAAACAGGGGTATAACCTGACAATCTATTTATATGCAAAGACAATGGGACAGCAAAGAATGTTGTATATTCGCAAGTTTTACGTAGTTAAAACCATATATATATATATATATATCTATATTCACAGGTGGGACATAGGGACACAACTACAATGGCGCGTAACTATTATGGCGCGTAACGACTTACGCGCGCGGGGGGGGCTTGGGGGGGGCGCGAAGCGCCCCCACCAACTAGGTGTTGGGGTGGCGCGAAGCGCCACCCCAACAGCTAGTATATATATATATATATATATATACTAGCTGTTGGGGTGGCGCTTCGCGCCACCCCAACACCTAGTTGGTGGGGGCGCTTCGCGCCCCCCCCAAGCCCCCCCGCGCGCGTAAGTCGTTACGCGCCATAATAGTTACGCGCCATTGTAGTTGTGTCCCTATGTCCCACCTGTGAATATAGATATATATATATATATGGTTTTAACTACGTAAAACTTGCGAATATACAACATTCTTTGCTGTCCCATTGTCTTTGCATATAAATAGATTGTCAGGTTATCCCCCTGTTTCCCCCGGTGTCCCCGTTGTAGTTGTGTCCCTGTGTCCCGGTCGTCATTTATATTCCCTGTGTCCCGGGTCCCGGTCATCATTTGTATCCCGGTGTCCCGGTCTGTATATACATTCGTTTTTTAGTTTTGTTTTTCTCCTTTATTTTTTTCCTTTTTTTTTCTTTTTTAGCTTATTTAGATTTTTAGATTTTTTAGTTTTTTTTATTAGTTTTTAGTTTTTATTTCTTTTTAGTTTTTTTGTCCCGGTCGTCATTTATATCCCCCTGTTTCCCCCGGTGTCCCCGTTGTAGTTGTGTCCCTGTGTCCCGGTCGTTATTTATATTCCCTGTGTCCCGGTCGTCATTTGTATCCCGGTGTACCGGTCTGTATATACATTCGTTTTTTAGTTTTGTTTTTCTCCTTTATTTTTTTCCTTTTTTTTTCTTTTTTAGTTTATTTAGATTTTTAGATTTTTTAGTTTTTTTTATTAGTTTTTAGTTTTTTTTTCTTTTTAGTTTTTTTGTAGTTTTTACCTTCTTTTTAGTTTTGTTAATTTTTTTTTTTACTTGTGTCCTGGTCGTCATTTATACTCCCTGTGTCCCGGTGCTTTGTTGATTGCTAATCGAACATTCCCTTTTGTCCTGGTCGCTTTCTCTTTGAGTGTCGTCATTTATTTTTTTCTTTTTTAGTTCTTTTAGTTTTTACCTTTTTTAGTTTTTTTTTAGTTTTTAGTTTTTTTAGTTTTTTACCTTTTTTTAGTTTTTTTAGTTTTTTAGCTTTTTTATTTTTTTTATTAGTTTTTAGTTTTTTTGTAGTTTTTGCCTTTTTTTTTTAGTTTTTTGTCCTGGTCGCTTTCTCTTTGAGTGTCGTCATTTATTAGTTTTTTCCTTTTTTTTTTTAGTTTTTTATTGGTTTTTACCTTTATTTTAGCTTATTTTTCAGTTTTTTTCCTTTTTTTTAGTTTTTTTTTATTTTTATTTTTTTTAGTTTTTTACCTTTTTTTAGTAAAACTAAAAACTAAAAAAAACTAAAAAAGGAAAAAAACTGAAAAATAAGCTAAAATAAAGGTAAAAACCAATAAAAAACTAAAAAAAAACTGAAAAAACTAATAAAAAAGTAAAAAAGCTAAAAAACTAGAAAAACTAAAAAAACTAAAAAAAAGGTAAAAAACTAAAAAAAATAAAAAAAAAAAAAAAAACTAAAAAAAAGGAAAAAACTGAAAAATAAGCTAAAATAAAGGTAAAAACCAATAAAAAACTAAAAAGAAAAAAAGGAAAAAACTAAAAAAAATTTTCATCTAAAAAACTAAAAAAAAAACTAAAAAAGGTAAAAACTAAAAGAACTAAAAAAGAAAAAAATAAATGACGACACTCAAAGAGAAAGCGACCAGGACAAAAGGAACGTTCGATTAGCAATCAACAAAGAACCGGGACACAGGGAGTATAAATGACGACCAGGACATAAGTAAAAAAAAAAAACTAACAAAACTAAAAAGAAGGTAAAAACTACTCTACATTTTTATATTAACATCGGCGCCAGACTGTATAAGATATTCAACAGTCTCTGTGTGTCCTTCCTCAGCTGCAAAATGAAGTGGACTTTCACCTTCTACATTTTTTATATTAACATCAGTGCCAGACTTTAAAAGACATTCAACAGTCTTTGTGAGTCCTTCCTCAGCTGCAAAATGAAGTGGACTTTCACCTTCTACATTTTATATATTAACATCAGCGCCAGGCTGTATAAGATAATCAACAGTCTCTGTGTGACCTTCCTCAGTTGCAAAATGAAGTGGACTTTCAGCTTCTACATTTTTTATATTAACATCAGCGCCAGACTGTATAAGATATTCAACAGTCTCTGTGTGTCCTTCTTCAGCTGCAAAATGAAGTAGACTTTCACCTTCTAAATTTTTTATATTAACATCAGCGCCAGACTGTATAAGACATTCAACAGTCTCTATGTGTCCTTCCTCAGCTGCAAAATGAAGTGGACTTTCACCTTCTACATTTTTATATTAACATCGGCGCCAGACTGTATAAGATATTCAACAGGTCTCTGTGTGTCCTTCCTCAGCTGCAAAATGAAGTGGACTTTCACCTTCTACATTTTTTATATTAACATCAGCGCCAGACTTTAAAAGACATTCAACAGTCTTTGTGTGTCCTTCCTCAGCTGCAAAATGAAGTGGACTTTCACCTTCTGCATTTTTTATATTAACATCAGCGCCAGACTGTATAAGATATTCAACAGTCTCTGTGTGTCCTTCCGCAGCTGCAAAATGAAGTGGCACTGAACCTTCTACATTTTTTATATTAACATCAGCGCCAGACTGTATAAGACAACAGTCTCTGTGTGTCCTTCCTCAGCTACAAAATGAAGTGGACTTTCACCTTCTACATTTTTTATATTAACATCAGTGCCAGACTGTATAAGATATTCAACAGTCCGTGTGTGTCCTTTCAAAGCTGCAAAATGAAGTGGACTTTTACCTTCTACATTTTTTATATTAAGATCAGTGCCAGACTGTATAAGATATTCAACAGTCCGTGTGTGTCCTTTCCAAGCTGCTAAATGAAGGGGAGTTTCACCATAATTATTTCATATATTAACATCAGCGCCAGACTGTATAAGATATTCAACAGTCCGTGTTTGTCCTTTCCAAGCTGCTAAATAAAGGGGAGTTTCATCATAAAAGTAATAAATTAGGAGTTTCAAAAGATATTCAAAAACCTGTGTGCATCCTTTTGAAGCTGCTAAATAAAGTGATCTTATGGACATGTTATTTTATTATGTTTCCGTAATTTAAATGGATATGAACCACTGTTCTCATATCATTACTATATACAGGTATGACTACGTCATGACTCCTTTACACATATGATGTACTTGCCTTCCTTAATGATTTTAATTAAAATTACGTCATTAGCCTAGGTTACGTGTAATACAATAGTATTACATCAAGAGTATGTAACACAAGAGTATTACATTGGGGTGGCGCGAAGCGCCACCCCAACCGCTGGTCTATCTATTATCTATCTATCTATCTATCTATATCTTCTATATATATAAAAATAAGTTGTCTGTCTGTGGATCTGTGGATCAGGTGACGTCATGTTTCTGTGTCGGCTGACGTCATGAAATTAGTTGTCGTCATTTTTGCTTTGACGGTGACGTCATTAATGGTATTTAAGACATGCGTTCACGGAAAAATGTTTAATTGTAAAATGACTGAAGGTTCGGCGATATGTACTTCATAGTGACGCTGAAAAATAAAGAAGAAAAAAAAAACTGAAAAAATGTAAATACTTCATGTCATCATGTCATGTCGTCATGAAGTTAGTTGTCGTCATGTTTGTTATGACGATGACGTCATTAAAGGTATTTACGACATTCGTTCACGGAAAAATGTTTAATTGTAAAATGACTAAAGAACCTACAATGGCAACAGCTGAGGAAGCTGCTCAAAAAGTATATGCCAAAACACTTGCTGCTGATAGAGAAAGTAAGAAAAGAAAGCGTGCCGAGGAATCACAAGAACAGCAAGAAAACAGGCTTGCGGCTGATGGAGAAAGTAAGAACAGAAAGCGTGCCGAGGAACTACCAGAGCAACGCGAAAGCAGACTTGCTGCTAAAAGAGAAAGTGAAAAAAGAAGGCTTGCCGAGGAATCACAAGAACAGCAAGAAAACTGCCTTGCGGCTGATAGAGAGAGTAAGAAAAGAAAGCGTGCCGAGGAATCACAAGAGGAACCTGGGTCAGTGCGATGCTGGATGTACTCAGTGGAATGGCAAAAACGAGGATTGCCCCACGCATATATACTAATCTGGCTACATTATAAAATTACTTCTAACGAAATTGATTATGTGATTTCCGCTGAAATACCTGATTAAAATGTCGATAAGGGGTTATATGATATTGTTGTAAAAAACATGATACATGGACCTTGCGGTGCAATGAACGAAAATTCACCATGCATGGCCAAAGGAAGGTGCACAAAGCAATATCCTCGACTTTTAGTACCCAACACAATTACTGGCAATGATAGTTACCCACAATATAGAAGAAGATCTACTGAAGATGGCGGTAAAACAGGAGCAATGCACTGCATTTCTTATTCATTTCTTTGTTAGTGGCTGGATTCATCAATTTAATATTAAAGTGATAGCCGTCGGCTCCATCCCAAAAAATGATAGGATATTGTAGGGCATCGTAGCATCGATGAGTTTCAGCAATTCTTAACAACTGAGCGTTTCGCTTATGAAGAATAATATCTCGAGGTAAAAACTGATCACCGACCGTAACGATTGCCACTTCGTCGATAGTCGGAGCATTGTATCTACGCACATGTTGGCCAGGAGGCATTTTGTCAGCGGAAATAACAATTTTATGCGTATCAGTAGGCATCAAATCGATGGCTGTTTTGAACAGACGCACTAAATTATTATTTTCGTGGAAAAGATGTTGCAATTGGGAAACGATTGTCCTTTCAACGTTGGGAGAAATTTCGCAACGTGCATTAAATTCAGAATTTCTATCACTGATGAAGTACAATCGTAAAAATTTATAATTCTCGCCTGAGAATGGTAGAAGGGACCCTGCTTTATGAAAAATTTGCCCTTTTACTTTGAAAGTAGACATAAATTGATCTGGATTTTCGATTTGGGCTCCAAACGACGTCATTTGGAAACATGAGTTGTATTGTCTGATTTTTGACAAAAAACGCTTAGATTCTGACGTAGTTCCAGTAAGGAAAGTCTTCAATGGCTCTGGTGGTGCAGCCAATAGAGGAAGTTTAACTTTTCCTGAGGCGCAACACATTCCCATTGTTTCACCATTGAATTTCAAGGCCTTGCAATAGGGACAAATTTTAGACATTGTCCCGATTTGAACACATCTACTCAAGCTATAATCATCGACTGGGTTGTACCTGAATGCCAGGCGATAACTTTCAGGTTGCTCTGATTCCTCGGCACGCTTTCTTTTCTTACTTTCTCTATCAGCAGCAAGCCTGATTTCTTGCTGTTCTTGTGATTCCTCAGCACGCTTTCTTTTCTTACTTTCTCTATCAGCAGCAAGCCTGATTTCTTGCTGTTCTTGTAATTCCTCGGCACGCCTTCTTTTTTCACATTCTCTTTTAGCAGCAAGTCTGCTTCCGCGTTGCTCTGGTAGTTCCTCGGCATGCTTTCTGTTCTTTCATTCTCTATCAGCCTCAAGCCTGTTTCCCTGCTGTTCTTTTGATTCCTCGGCACGCCTTCTTTTTTCACTTTCTTTTTTAGCAGCAAGTCTGCTTTCGCGTTGCTCTGGTAGTTCCTCGGCACGCTTTCTTTTCTGACTTTCTCTATCAGCAGCAAGTTTTTTGGCATAGACTCTTTGAGCATCTTCATCAGTCATTGTAAACTTAAACAATAATAGATTTCTACGTGAACATATGTCTTATATAACTTGAATGACGTCACCGTCAAAGCAAAAATGACGGCAACTAATTTCATGACGTCAGCCGACACAGAAACATGACGTCACCTGATCCACAGATCCACAGACAGACAACTTATTTTTATATATATAGATTACTAAAAACTTGTTATTCTGTAAATTGCTATACATTGTACATTCTGTATGTTATATATTGTACATTTTGGATTGTATATCCTGCACTGTTATATGTATACACTGTATATCAAAAAGGGTGAGGGAAAGCACAGGATGGCTAGCCCCCAGCCCCGAATTGCACTTCCGGGCTGAAGGGCCTCAAAACGGAGATCAGCACCACCGGTTTGAGCTTGAAGGGTCTAGTGCCGTATCTTTTACCTTACCTTTTTTACACTGTACATCATTATTTGCGACATCATAACGTAATTGCGATAATTTCGTAATTGCGACTATTCGTAATTGCGACAATCTCGTAACTGCGATAATTCGTTATTGCGACAATTTCGAAATTGCGACAATTTGTAATTGCGACAATTTCGTTAAAACTCTAAAGAGCATTACCTTTTTGTGTCGCTTGCTTTAAATAAATCCACTAATAAAAAAAAGTACAGCTTACCTGGACTATCAATTAAGCATTAAAAAAAACGAAAAGTCAAAATTTCAATTTACTGTTATGAATTTTTTCGTAATATTTTCCTGCTAGATTATGCTCCGTTTCTGGCCAAGGCAGTTTCTGCAGCTTTCCTTCATCCAAAACAAATGCTTCATGGACTTGTCCACCATTTAAATTCGAAAACTTAGACTGAGCATAGGAGTTGAGCATAGGCAGAGTTTCCAGTTCATCCCCAGCTGCGCCGTAGCTTCTAATGGTATCTAGATTGTTTAACGTGACATAATTCTGCTCATTTCCGCTAGGAGAATATGATGAAGGACAAGGTGGCAACATTGGTGGAACCTGGAATATGAGTAAGGAGAGGAAAAGGTACTTCTTCTCAAAATGAACCATTTGAATATGCGATGACAAAGCCGGCCACTTACTTTCACTAATTCTTGTTTTGTTCAAAAAAGCTACATTTCTTTAAATTGCATATGAACTTTATAATGAATAAGTTTTGTGCTACAGAAAAATCCTGATTAAGTTCTTGAATTTAGCACACAAAAATACGTTACAGGCACAAAGAATTTTTTTCAGGGCGAAAGCTATGATGTACAGTATTGTATTTACAGATTATTTTTGCAGAAAATGTTCATAAATTGAAATTTCACAGTGATATTGTCTAAGATATATTTGAATCATTAAAAGGCTACAACCAAATAGATTAATTTATAAAGAATAGAATTATCTGACTTCAAAATATTATTTTAATAAAAAGTATTGTCTGATACTATTAGTACTATCGTGCTGCGTAATTGCACATCTGCGAATCCTCCTCCTCCTGGAAAATCTGTTCATATTCACTCTACATCCTCTCCCGTAGAGTTTCTTTTCCTTTAAATGTCCTTCAGATCCTTTCTTATGACCCCATTTGGGATGGGAAGCCCACCCCGCTTTTCATTTGACCCCAGATAAATGGTTAAAAACTTCATCTTTGTCCATCTGTCATTCTTCCGCTGTAGAATGTGCACTCGCCATCTTTATCTTTCTTTCATTATTACCCTAGAAAGAAGGTTCTAGACATATTTTTCGTACAGCTTACTCTTTGACATACAGTTAGTCAAAAGAGTTCCTAAGACTATCCTTAGACAATTCCTTTGGAGAACATTTAACAAAACTATCGGGGAAAGGTTTCCGGATCACTTATCTTAGAATAAGCAGACTAAGAAAACGCAGATGAATTTTATTGTTCTTCATCATCTTTATACCCCTAAAAATGGGTTTAAACCACTTTTTAATCTAAAATAATCCCCGTTTTAATTTATAGAGCTGAGAACTAGACCCAGTGGTGGATCCAGGGGGAACAGGACTCCCCCCCTTGACGTAGTGGTGGATTTGTGATTGGAACCCCTTGCTCTGGTTTGGGTTGGGACGGAAGCTATTTTTTTTGTAATCGATGTTTAATATTTGAGTTTTTAAAGACTGTTTTTTTTTTTTTTTTTTTTGCAAACAAGTTTGAAACAAGGTTTTAGTTACTTAATGCAGTCTCTGTTAGATTATACTAATGAGACATACCGCCAAAAAGTATTTAATTAAATTTAGGTTTATCAGGAGAATCTGTCCCCATTACCACAATAGCGAACTTGGAGGCGAAAATCTTCATTTCGTAATAACAAGAAGGGGAAATTTAGAATTCCACTTCTTTAGGCTGCCAAAACGATATTTCAGGATTGTGCTATCACAACGCGGCTGGAAAGCAAAGTATTTACTTCTTTTTTCTGTCAAAATTTTGTTTTCGAGCCTTGCTATGTCGCTGAGGTGAAGAAATTGATATCATTACTTTTTTGGCTGTCTGTTTTGGTTTTTGTGTTTATTTGTTTTTTGCGAAGCGGGTTTGTTTTTTATTTTTGTTTTTTACAACAGTGTTGTTTTTTGGAGGATTTGTATAAAAGAAAGTAAATGTATGAGAAGTGCAAAAATTATTAATTTAAGTTTTGGATTTTGGTAAGCAAATGGTGACCACTTTACTGCCGATTTTAATCAAAATAAAGCTCTGCATTATGTGACATATCACCTCCTCTGTTCATCCTAAAACATTAAAATAATGGCCAAACTCTTTAGATATTTAATAAAGGTTCGTATAAGAATTTGCTTAAAACCAAGTATATAAGTCCAAATACTCCTTCAAAGGTCGGAGTAATCATTTAAGAAGAATTGATTTTCGGAAAATTGTTTATAAAAGAAGGCAAATAATTATTTGTTTTTTTTTTCTAGCTGGTATAGATGGGTCTCGGAATTCTCAGTTTGAATCAGTGGAATGGCATCGATTTTTTTCGAACATTTACTAATAAAATTTTGATAAAAAGTGAAAAATCACACAACTTGAGTTAACCACGGAAACGGAATACAACTACGATATTACTTCAGAATTTCTCACCTTCTCAATACAAATCAGTCACAAAATATAGTTATGTTTTTATATAGGGATTGTATATATTTGTCCATAAAATTGTCTAAACTGCTATATATGCCACTGAGGATTTTTACACTTATTTTGATACATGTCATCCAATTATATTTCCACGATTAGTTGCTTTTAAATAAAAATTTTTACAGGACAATTCTCTTACTTAATGCTAAGAATCTGAGTCAAATTTCAAATTTCTATTTTTGTGCACAACAGATATATCGAAATTTAACGTTTGAATTGAATATCTGAAAGTCTCAAGATTAAAAAAAAAAAAAAACTAATTAGAAATCTCCACAGCTTGAAACCCTGAAAATTTAAATCACCAATCTACACCTATCAAATACAAAAATAACAAACACATAATTATTTGCTTTTTAAGGAGCATTTTGACTCATATACTTAGTTTGAAGCACATATCTACATCCATCTTTATTAGAGTTCATATTTTTCTGACGATTTTGGTCTTTATTCGAATAACGAATTGTCACAAAGAGTGCATGCCCCAGTAGATGGTTCAAGACCATTTTTTTTCTTTTTACAATAAAAAGCTTAACTCACTCGCTATAGTTGTCAGAAGCGCAAAGGTGAAAAATTATGCAGAAAATATTAAACATCATTTTTGTATCAATATTCTTATACCATTTTAATTTCAACAGATTTATTAGAACTTTAACCCTCACCAGTTTTTAGATTAAATTTACGACCAATTCAATTCCTACCTTCGACATATAATCGTCAACGTTCCCTTTAAATTAAGGATATTTCTGTGTTCGCAAATGTATCGAAGCAACCTATTATGCACCACCCCCTAAAGAAAATCCAGAATCCGCCACTGACTTAGACCTGATGATTAACCTAAGTGTGACAGTTTGGCCGACACATCCTCTTCCCCTAGTAAATTCGCACTATTATTCTTTACAACTTTAGTAACTGCATTGTTTAATAAGTATCATCATGCTAAGTAATTTGGTTCTTACAGAAATCAAGCAATTACCTCTGTCATTACCACAGTCATTCTTATCTCTTTTATTATACCTGGACTTATTTTTCTAAAATCACTAGGTACTTCCCTAATATAAGAATAAATAAAAATATCCCATTTGTTGAAGAATAGATGACTGATGATTTAGAGCGTTCAGCATTAGTGTAGGTTCAGCAAAGTAAAAAAAATAGACGGTAACAAGAGAAGTCTCACCGAGGGAGAGAGAGAGAAGAAATATATAGAAAAACAAGAACAACGTTCGCCTCAAAATTTTTCAAACTACTTTTTCGAGTTATATTTTCCCTTACTTGGTTAACTATATTAACCTTTATATTTGTTAACTATAAAAGTGATTTACATAAAGGACTGATATAATTAATTGTAAACGGGATTATGTAAGTTTCAATGGATATAACTGAATCTCATAAAACAACAAGTCGCGACACATATTAAGTAAAAGTTTAGATAAAATAATCATATTTTGAAAAGTTACTTTTTTGAGGTGTAGTGCCATACTGAGGATTGTTTTTTACTATTCCAACCAAGAAAAGCCATATTTTTTTTTGTAATTACATAAACGATTGATATAGCTTATTATGAATGGAGACTATGCAAGTTTTATCGGATACAGCTAAATTAATAGTAAGGAACAAAACCTAGCTAATAATAACTGAAATTTTAAAATTAAATATATTTTTCAAGAGCAATTTACATAAAGAATTGATATTGTTCATTATAAATGGGAACATTGTAATTTTCTTCGGGTAAAACTGAGGCCTAGAAAAGAAAAAAGCACGGGGTATAATAAATAGAAGTTAAGATAATACAATCATCTTTTGAAAAGTTCATTATAAATGGAAAGTATGTAAAATCCATTGAATAGAGCTGGAATTAATTGCAAGGAACGAGATGTAGCCCATAATAACTGGAATATAAGAGATCCTTATGATTTTGAGTACCTTGGTATATGCAGAAAAGTGAAAACGGAAAATAATAATGCCGTCGAGGCAGTTGATGCAAAGGAATTTTGACTGTCCTATATAGGGTTATTAGGAAGGTGATTTGTTTTTTATAATGAGGGATTTACATGGAGGATTGATGTAGTTCAATTAAAATGGGGACTATTTAAGTTTCATCGAATATAGCTCAAATCTAATTTTTAGATTTTTAAATATAATCAATTTTCTTATGAAAAACTGTATTTAACTATAACATTTTAATAACTTATAATTATAATTATAATTGTTATAGCTTATTGTAATAACTCATGTTATAGTTAATAGCCTTTGTTAGCTTATATTAAGATAATGCAATAATCTTTTGAAAAATTACTTTTCAGGGGTATGGTGCCATACAAACGATTGTCTCTTATTATTCGAACTAAGAAGAAAACATAGGCTTTTTTCCTGTTCACAATTATATAAAGGATAAATTTAGCATATTATTTTAACAATGTATATACATACTATCTTAAATGGGAACAATGAAAGTTTCATCGGATAAAGATGAAATTAATAGTAAGGAATGAACTTTAACCCAAAATACACAAAAAATTAAAATTAAATGTATCTGTTTACTTTAAAGAGCAATTTATATAGAGAATCGATTTAGTTTATTATAAATGGTGACTATGTAACTTTTATCGTATATAGTTGAAACCAAATTTAAAAAAAATTTAAATCTAATAATTTTTTTAAAGAAAAACTATTTATTTTTCAGAGTTTATCACATTCTTGTAATAAAAAAAACACTAGCTCATAGTAACTGAAATATCAATTAAGTAGTAGCCTTAGGATTAATTGCAGCCTTATAATCGTTAAACTTTTCTAACGCAAGGTACCTTATTGATCCGGGTTGTAGCGGCAGCTATTAATCTATTAAGAGACGATCCTATCCTATACTAATAAAAACAAGAGCTAAGAGCTCACATGGCACTTGTGACGAGGCGAAAAGAGCTAAGAGCCAAGAGATCATATGGTATGAGCTCTAACAAAATTCTATGACTCAATAGATTGATTTAAAAAGGAAAATAAGAGGCTTAATGCCGGTCAAGATTTAAAATAAGAGCTCTGAGCCACAAAGTCCTTCTAAATATCAAAATTCATTAAGATCCGATCACCCACTCGTAAATTATAAATCCCTAATTTTTTCAAATTTTTCCTCTCCCTTTTGCCCCCCAGATGGTCGAATCTGGGAAAACGACTTTATCAAGTCAAAACGTGCAGCTCCCTGACACACCTACCAATTTTCATCGCCCTAGCACGTCCAGAAGCACCGAACTGACCAAATCACTAAACCCCTCCCCCCAACTCCCCCAAAGAGAGCGAATCCAGTACGATTCTGTCAATCACATATAAAGGACATTTGTTTATTCTATCCACCAAGCTTCATCCCGATTCCTCCACTCCAAGTGTTTTTCCAAGATTTCCCCCTTCAACTCCCCCCAATGTCAAAAGATATGGTCGGGATTTGAAATAGGAGCTCTGAGACATGAATTCTTTCTAAAAATCAAATTTCATTACGATCCGATCATCTATTCGTAAGATAAAAATACACCAATTTTCATGTTTTCCATGAATTCCGGTTTCCCCCTCCAACTCCCCCGAACGTCACAGGATCTAGTCGGAATTTGAAATTACAACTTTAAAGCACAAGATCCTTCTAAATGTCAAATTTCATTAAGATCTGGTCACCCTTTCGTAAGTTACAAATACCTCAATTTTAAAAATTACCCCCCCCCCCCCAATTCCACCAAAGAGAGCAGATCCGGTCCGGTTATGTCAGTCACGTATCTTAGACAGGTTTCTATTCTTCCCATCCAGTTTCATCCTGATCTCACTGCTTTAAGCATTTTCTAAGATTTCCGGTCCCCCCAACTGCCCCCCCCCCAATTACGCTTGATCCGGTTGAGATTTAAAATAAGATACCTGAGTTACGAGGTCCTTCTAAATATGAAGTTTCATAAAGATCCGATCACTCCTTCGTAAGTTAAAAATACGTCATTTTTTCTTATATTTCAGAATTATCCCCCCCCCTCCAATTCAGCGGATCCGTTCCAATTATGTAAATCACATAAGCAAGACTTCTCCTTATTTTTCCAACCAAGTTTCATCCCAATCCCTCCAATCTAAGTGTTTTCCATCATTTTAGGTTTCCCCACCCCAAACTTCCCCCAATGTCATCAGATCCGGTCAGGATTTAAAATAAGAGCTTTGAGACACGATATCCTTCTAAATATCAAATTTCATGGAGATCCAATCACCCGTTAGTAAGTTAAAAATAACTAATTTTTTCTAGTTTTTTACAATTAACCCTCCCCCCCAACTTCCCCAAAAAGAGTGGATCCGTTCTGGTTATGTTAATCTTGTATCTAGGACTCGTGTTTTTTCCACCAAGTTTCATCCCGATCCCTCCACTCTAAGTGTTTTCCAAATTTTAGGTTTCCCCCTCCTAACTCCCCCCCCAATATCACCATATCCGGTTAGGTTTAAAATAAGAGCTCTGAGCCACAATGTCCTTTTAAATATTAAATTTCATTGAGATCCAATCACCCGTTCGTAAGTTAAAAATACTCATTTTTTTAATTTTTCAGAAATACCCCCCCTCCAACTACCCCAAAGAGAGCGGATCCGTTCCGTTTATGTCAATCATCTATCTAGGACTCCTGTTTATTTTTCCCACCATGTTTCATCCCGATCCCTCCACTCTAAGTGTTTTCCAAGTTTTAGGTTTCCCCCTCCCAACTCCCCACCCCCGTCACCAGATCTTGTCGGAATTTAAAATAAGAGCTCTGAGCCACGATATCCTTCTAAACATCAAATTTCATTGAGATCCGACCACCCGTTCATAAGTTGAAAATACCTCATTTTTTCTAATTTTTAAGGATTACCCCCCACCTCCAACTACCCCAAAGAGAGCAAATCAGTTTCGATTATGTCAATCATGTATCTGGGACTTGCGCTTATTTTTCCGATCAAGTTTCATCCCGATTGCTCCACTCTAAGTGTTTTCCAAGATTTTAAGTCCAACTCCCTCCAATGTCATCAGATCTTGTCGGGATTTAAAATAAGAGCTCTGAAACACAATATTATTCCAAACATCAAATTTCATGAAGATCCAATAACCCGCTCATAAGTTAAAAATACTTCATTTTTTCTATTTTTTGCGAATTAACCGACCTCCCACTCCCCCCCAGATGGTCAAATCGGGAAAATGACTATTTTTAATTTAATCTGGTCCGATCTCTGATACGCTTGCCAAATTTCATCGTCCTAGCCTACCTGGAAGTACCTAAAGTAGCAAAACAGGGACCGACAGATAGACCGACAGACATACAGACCGACAGAATTGGCGATTGCTATATGTCACTTGGTTAATACTAAGAGCCATAAAAAACCATAACTCCTGAGACTAGAGTCACTTCAACAGAAAAAATACGCCTTTTCAACCGTTAAAAGATATATAGGTTTATATTACTTAGTGCGTGATTCCTGGACTAGTCTTTTGCGGGAAAAGCTGTTATAGCATTGTTGAAAAACATACAGTTCTGTAAATGGCTTTGAAAGAGGATACTGAGCTGTACATGTTTTTTCTGCGGAGCCACCCAGTAAAATTGCAATTTCAAAAAATATTTTCGTTCATTTTGAAGCAATAAATATTTAACTCTTGTTTAATCAAAAATTGGAGTATAATAAAAGACTTCCTTCCGATCATTCACCCAGGAAACCAGTATCATAATGGGAATATATGACGCAGGTCTTATTTATTTTTTAAAATCTGCAGACCTTACAAAATATTTATAACCATTTAATTTCAAGTGTTTCATATATTTTTCACGGGGTAAAAAACTGTAAGGTTTTCGTAATTCATTTTCTTGTTTAATTCAGTTTTACCTGATTTATAGGTATCAGGCAATTAAAAATAGAACTAATAAGCAGTTTTATACGCAGCCTTTCCTTCTGCTATTCTTAGAGATTTATCCAGTATTTGAATCAGAACTGTCCTAAAACTGTCGTACCACTTGTTAGAGCAGCTTTACCTATACTTTGTATTGGATGTGATTATCTTTTACTAGGCTGCTAGTTTACCGCTGTAACCGGGATCTTATATATAAATTAAATAAAAAAAAAACAAGTTTTTTGAACTGAAAGTAAGGAGCGACATTAGAACTTAAAACGCACAGAAATTACTTCGTATATGAAAGAGGCTGCTTCCTCATCAACGCCCCGCTCTTTACGCTAAAGTTTGACTCTTTCTCTCAATTCTTCTTTTTAAAACAGTAAAAAACTTTAGCGTAAAGAGCGGGGCGTCGATGAGGAAGCAGCCTCTTTCATATACGAAGTAATTTCTGTGCGTTTTAAGTTTTAATGTCGCTCCTTACTTTCAGTTCAAAAAACTTGTTTTTTTTTATTTAATTTCTGAACGTTTTTGAATCAATGCATGTTTTGATTTTGGCTCTCCGCAGAGGAATAATCAAAACGAAATTTGCATATTTTTTTTTTTGGCTCAATGGCTTTCTCATAATTTTGATCGAATGATTTTGAGAAAAAAAGAGCGGGGGACGAAGCCTAGATGCCCCCCGATTTTTTGGTTAATTAAAAAGGCAACTAGAACTTTAAATTTTTTACGAATCTTTTTATTGGTAAAAGATTTACGTAACTTATAAATTAGCTTACGTAAAGAACTTTTGTATTCTCATGTTTTTACTACATATATGAGGGGATTCGCCCCATCGTCAGTACCTCGCTCTTTACACTAAAGCTTAAATTTTATCCCGATTCATTAAGAATGACCCCCTGAATCACAAAAGCCGTAGAATAAGTAGTTGAAATTACTGAAAATACTTTAGCGTAAAGAGCGAGGTATTAGAAGGAGGTGAGCCCCTCATATGGGTAATAATTTCTGTTTGTTTTAAGTTTTATTGCTGTTCCTTACTTCCAGCTGAAAAAGCTTTTTCACTTTTATTTTTTAATTGTTTTTTTTAAATAATGCTAGTAAATCCTGCTATTCCTTCATGGAAATTTTCTTCTCCCATTACAAATTCTCGAATGAAAGTTCCCCCAGCATATCCCCCTCTTCTCAACCCCTCCCCCAAACCAAAAAATCCTCCTGAAAACGCCTGTATACTTCCCAATAACCATTACTATATGTAAGCACAGGTCAAAGTTTGTAACTTGTTGCCCCTCCCACGGGGACTGTGGGGGAGTAAGTCGTCCCCAAAGACATAGTTATAAGGTTTTTCGACTACGTTGAATAAAATGGCTATCTCAGAATTTTGATCCGTTGACTTTGGGAAAATAATTAGCGTGGGAGGGGGCCTAGGTGCCCTCCAATTTTTTTGGTCACTTAAAAAGGGCACTAGAACTTTTCATTTCTGTTAGAATGAGCCCTCTTGCAACATTCTAGGACAACTGGGTCGATACGATCACCCCTGGGAAAAAAAAACAAACAAAAAAACAAAAAAACAAATAAACACGCATCCGTGATCTGCCTTCTGGCAAAAAATGCAAAATTCCACATTTTTGTAGATAGGAGCTCGAAACTTCTACAGTAGGGTTCTCTGATACGCTGAATCTGATGGTGTGATTTTCGTTAAGATTCTATGACTTTTAGGGGGCGTTTCCCCCTATTTTCTAAAATAACGCAAATTTTATCAGGCTCGTAACTTTTGATGGGTAAGACTAAACTTGATGAAACTTATATATTTAAAACCAGCATTAAAATGCGATTCTTTTGATGTAGCTATTGGTATCAAAATTCCATTTTTTAGAGTTTTGGTTACTATTGAGCCGGGTCGCTCCTTACTACGGTTCGTTACCACGAACTGTTTGATTACCTTGTCGAAAAAACAGAGTGTGTTGTATCATCTTGTAAATAATTATTTATTTACATAATTTAAAAGCTATTGGCTATAGTTTGTTGTAAATAACGACGAAGACCAAACTTCCTTTCCATCACGAACACCAAAACAAAGAAGAACAATGGGCATTTTTTAAGACAGTGGGAAACAAGTTAGAATGAATATCTTGGCCCTATGTAGACACAATTCCTAAGTTACTGATAATTGTATTCTCTGAAATATTTACGTTTTTGAGCTTTTCAGCTAAATTAACTGAATTACATATATAAGATTTTTGAGAAAAAAGCAATGGTTTGAAGGCTATACATAACCATTTTCCAATGTTGGAGGCGGGGCTTTTGTACAATCTACAATTGGCCTTAAAGGAATGCCTTGCTTTTGTAATTTTGGTAGACCATAAAATTTTGGACAAAAGCTGCCTCGGGGGAAAAAGTTTATTATATAATTGTAGAGTAATTTTACCATTTTATTTTAGATATTTTAATTCTTTTATAATTTTGTTAGACAACTTATCAGTATGATCGTGGATTATAGTCTATTGCAAAATAAATTAAAATTTGCAAAATAAAATTGCAAATAAAATGTCATTCCTAGATGTTCTAATTATTCTTAGCTTAGATGAACTCAATTTTACTATTTACAGAAAACCAACACAAAATAATAGATATTCACATTTTGGATCAAACCACCCCCCACAAGTTAAAAGAGGTGTCATAATATCTCTCCCTGAACATTTGTTCTGATTCCTAAATCACAGCTGAACTAGAGTTTATCAGGGACATACTTTTTGAAAATGGGTATCCTCTTTTATTTATTAATAATACAATTAACCATAGAATGAAAAGACATTCCCTTAAAATCAACCATAATTTGTCAAGTGAGAATCCCGATAAGCCCTAAAACATAATTTACCTCCCGTATATGCCAAAAATCACTAGAAATCTTAAAAAAGTATGCACACAAAATAATCTGTATGTTGTATTTACAAATAATTTAAAAATCATAAATCTCCTAAATTCTGGTAAAGATAAGACTCCAGTTGCTCGCCAAAGAGGTGTCTATCAAAGACCATGGGACTGTGGCAAATTCTATCTAGGGAAAACCCACCAGAATTTCCAGAAACGCTTAAAACAACATAAAGATGATATCACCAAAGCTCTGAAATCTAATGTTACTTCAGTTTCTTTTGATTCTGCGTTAAGCAGTCATGTTTTCGAAAATCCTGGCCACATAATACTTTTTGAAGAATCCGCCATTATTAGCAATGATCTAGGCATAAAGCAAGTAGTTCGAGAAGCAATTGAAATCAGACTTAAGATTAATATTAATATTTCCTTAAATAGGGATTTACGAGAATATTAACTGAATTCTCTATGCACAAATTTAATTAAAAATGACGTTACGAAATATTATAAAAAACCAATAGACATTAACACAGAACCTGTCATCAATAGACCTATAAGATTAGCAGCGAAAAACCCTAGACGGGCATTAAAAATGTGTGTTTAAATCATTTTCTTTCATTTCAATGAGTTGCATCGTTTCATAACAATTTATTTATCAGTCCTGTTTGAACTTCGCTGAGGTAAGGATGCTGGGACTGTTTTGAAAAACTGTTCATTTTAGTTTTATTGATTTTATCCTCTTGTAAGTTGTTTTTTCTTATTTATATTGCTGAGGACGGCCCCTGGACATAGGGCTGAAATATTCATTCTAATTTGTTTCCCATTTTGTTAAAAAATCCCTTATTGCTTTTCTTGTTTTTGGTGTTCGGTTAGTTTGTTGTTTAATTCAACTCTTGCTAGGTTGCTAGCTATCTACTACTACTGCAGTGTTTTAAAAAAAGCAATTTTTCATATAAAATTTATTATATTTTAAAAATATTTTTTGTTTATTTAAGAAAGGTTTTTAAATACATCAATGTAATTTCGAATGAGCCAATAAACTCATCGAAATCACAATTTAATCATCGAAATCACAATCGGTCTTATAAAAAAAGTTTGAATAAATAATAGAATTTCTTTTTGCTGCTACAGGCGATATTCTTAAATTTTTTTAAATAAAAGAGTTCTCAGACTTTTGAACCTTTGATTATAGTATTTTTATCTATGGTGGAACATTTCAAAAATTTTTCCATCCTCCTTTTGAGTGATAATTGATAGCAATCAAGAAAACCGTCTCAGAATATTCTTATTTTAAATTAATTCTTTCTTTCGTGTTTAATCACTGCTTCTGTTTTTGTAGTAGTACAGGCAAATGGAAGTTTGACCCGAAACAAATTGCAACAGAAATGATTCTTACACCATCTTGTAGAGAAAAAAAAAACTGAACAACATATCCATTTTCGCATATTCTGAGTCGACGCAAAATAACCGTGTTTTGGCTTTTAATGCAATTTTTTTTACGTTTTCCGAAAAAAAATATAATTTTAGTATCCGACCGTTTTTTTTAAATGAAGTATGATTCTGATCCAGAATGACAAGCTGAGACAGAAAATGAAGTCAGATTGGGTGTCTGGTGCAAAAAAAAAATTTCACTATCGGCACTTGTTATTCAACAAATGATCGGTTTTTCGTAAAAATACCTGAACTAGGCACTAGTATAAGACACTTCGAAGGCTGCGTAATGCAATAAAAATGAAAATCGTCACATTCATCACTTAGTGTTTTAAAAATTTCAAAGTTTATTCCCAAGATTTGACTGAGAAATCAATTAGACGAAGACCTCAAGTAATGCCAGAAAGTCGAGTAGAAAACTAGTTACCTCAGACATGTTAC
Source organism: Artemia franciscana (assembly GCF_032884065.1). Lineage (NCBI taxonomy): Eukaryota > Metazoa > Arthropoda > Branchiopoda > Anostraca > Artemiidae > Artemia > Artemia franciscana. Next base: position 41,121,660 of record NC_088866.1, on the reverse strand, counting down.
CATACCTGGTGCCTGCATGACACAACCACTATACGAAATCATGCCATATTTACCTCCAGCGAATGGACAAGCTCAAAGATACCCATCCTACGGTCTACCAGGTTTTCCAGAGTGGCATGCATGTAGTAAGACGTTCTGATAGATTCTGGGCTGGACTCTCCACAGATCTTGTCATTGAACAGGAGCTTATGCGCTCTCTTAAAACCTCTGGTGGCCTTACCAACGGCAGAGGCATGACAGAGGCTCAGAGGTCCTTATGGGTTTTGTCGCGACCAGTCTGCTCTACAGTAAACCTTCTGATGGAACGTATCTCACAAATTCTATACGTTACAAGCGATCATCACAAGGAGATGTCAGAGCCGATGCAACGGAGAGACTGCAAAGATACGCAGACGATTTTCGAGTTTCTGGAAAGGGATTCACCATTTGAGGGAGGTGTTCATTTAAGAAGCATACCAAATGGTCTTACTGCCTATCCGTCTACCAACGTTGATTCTGCCAAAGATGTTGGCCTAAAAGTCATTGACGCCATGTCTGGACAGCTGGTCTCTGACTTTGTGTTTCGACGAAAACAACAGGCAATCCAAATGAAGACCAAGCAAAGTCCAAGCGGAGACTGCAAACGACTAGACCCAACTCTTCTTTTTCTGAGGTTTATCATGATCGCGAAAATGATCAATCTTACGGAAACTGAGTACTTTCAACACGAACTGTGTTCCTACCCAGCGTCCCTTTTTTGACAGCTCCTGCAAGTTCCGGACTGCGAACAAACCAGAGCTTGCGAAGGCCATAGCCCAGGCTTGAAACCTTGAGAAGCATTCATTTCCCCTCCCCGAAGGCACTCGATATATCCTAGACCGAGGAGCTCTGCTGCACAGGATACCATGGACAAAAAATGAAAGATACCTGGAGATTCTAGACCATTATGCAACTTACGTGACAGGAAAGTACTCTTCTGCCACTATCGTTTTCGACGGCTACGATGGTGGGGCTTTCATAAGAGATATGGCTCACTCGCAGAGGAGTCGTACAGTTGGCCGTGAGATCTTCTTCGCAGCAGATATGCAGCTCAAGGATATGCTTCTTATCTTGCAAGAAAAACAAAGCCAGGTTTAACTACGTTTTGGCTGATCATCTCCGTGCAAAGGGTGTCTCTGTCTCCCAGGCATCAGGTGACGCAGATGTCCCGATTGTGGAAGCTGCTGTTGCCTCTTCACGGTATCACGACAATGCCGTAGTTGGGGACGATACCGATCTATTGGTTCTCTTATGCTACCACTGTGACTTGTCAAGCAAGAAACTATTCTTTGCACCTGAGCCAAAGTCGAATAAAGCTCCCCGAATATGGGACATACACATCCTGAAAGAGAAGCTGGGACAAAATACTTGTCATCTGATCCTTTTTGCTCACGCCCTTAGGCTGTGACTCTACT